>NW_028123757.1:0-260000 GCF_965194805.1 Balaenoptera borealis
TGAACACAGGTGGGCCAATGGCCTACGAATAAGAGAACCAAGGGGGCTGTTGCACATGTGTAAGGAAAGACTAGCAGGAGTTTCACCGATTTACTTGTGAATAAGAAGTGAGAAGAATTGAGGTGTGCCAATTCAAGTTATCGTCACATCCCAGGCTACCATGCCTAAACCTCAACGATCCTTGAATGTTCATTGGGTTAATCGTGACTCCATCCTCTGATAAAATAGAAACATCCCAGTGCCTGCCACACTGATGGCCTATTTTTACGAAAGTGCACAAGTCGGTGACACATCTTGAGGAAGAAGCCCTACATAGTTCCTTAAGCATAGGTGGCCATGTTCTGTATTGCATGACTCCTCCTCTGGGCACTGCTGATTGGCTCACAGTGGCCATGTGACCTAAGAGCAGCTCATCCATAGGCTGTCCAATAGTATTAAAGCTCTACCCAATTAGATTCTCCCCAGGAACTTGAACTAGGCAAAAATGAAAAGATTGCTTAGCTGAAAGGAGACACATACTAAAGAGACGCAGAAGCAAAGCAAATAGAGTGGTATCAGCAGTGACAACCCAGTTACTAGAGCTGGGAACATAACTCTTCCTCCAGTTCCTCAAACAACTTACCTTTTCCAGGAGGCCTGGATGTCCAGCTATTCCCAAGTCCCCTGAGATTCTCATCACCCTTATTTCTCAAATCTCTGTTACTTAAATATAACCTAAGTATGCCCCTTTCTCTTCTTCCAGCTCAAAGAGCCAAGTTAACATTTGCCAGGAGATACACTGTTGGTGGGAATGTAAGTTGGTGCAGCCACTGTGGAAAACTGTACGGAGGTTCCTCAGAAAACTAAAAATAGAATTATCATATGATCCACTCTTGGGCATATATCCTCCTGGGCACATATCCGGACAAAACTATAATTCAAAAAGATACATGCATAACAGGTGAATGAATAAAGAAGATGTGGTATATATATATATATATATATATATATACACACACACACACACACACACACACACACACACACACACACACAATGGAATACTACTCAGCCATAAACAAGAACAAAATAGTGCCATTTGCAGCGACAGGGATGCAACTAGAGATTATCATACTAAGTAAAGTAAGTCAGAAAGAGAAAGACAAATACCATATGATATTACTTATATGTGGAATCTAAAATATGGCATAAATGAACCTATCTACGAAACAGACACAGACTCACAAGCATAGAGAACAGATTTGTGGTTACCAAAGGGGAGGGGTGTGGGGGAGGGATGGACTGGGGGTTTGGGTTAGTAGATGCAAACTATTACATATATTTATAGAATGGATAAACAACAAGGTCCTACTGTATAGCACAGGGAATTATATTCAATATCCTGGGATAAACCTAATGAAAGAATGTAAAGAATGTATGTATGTGTATACATTGTAAATCAACTACACTTCAATTAAAAAAATTAAAAAATTAAAAAAAAAACATTTACCAGGAGAGTATTCATCAAACCCCCAGTTCTGTTCAGGTCTTCACCCATTTGTTACAAGAAAAATGTCTCTTGAGGTCTCGGGTTTCCACACCCACTACACCACTGCTCTGATTACAGGTCCAGTCTTTCTTGCCTGTCAGGCTGGAGGGTCATCAACAAAGATGTGGATCATCTCCAAACATCCCCAAGGTTAAAGCCATTGCCTTTGAATTCACACACCTGCCAGAGAGATTTCCAGTCCCAAGATGGCTTGACAGGGACATTTTAAGAAGCTACAGCATTACTAAAGCTTGCATATCCAAGCTGTAATAGTCAAATTGCTTCTACTTGATCAATTACTTAGAAATTGAGCTTTAAACCAAAAGCTACATTGTTCTGGAAGCCCTCTGGACAGTGTAACTATCTCTTGCAATTAAATGTTGACATAATTCTTTCAGAGCTACAGTCTTGCTTTTGCTCCAAAGCTTCCTTCCAGGCATGTGAGAGCTACCCAATCCCAAGGCAAACATTCTTTGAAAACCTTTGAGTGAATGGCAAAGGTCTTTGGGTTTGGGGGTTTTGGTGAGAATTTCAAATATCAAGAAAACTGTTCAGATACAAATGAAGGTAGTTATGGTTATTTATTCAAGTGTCTGCAAAGGCCTGCTGTGAGCCAATCCTAAGCAATGAGCCAGGGGCACTGAGAGGGGTAAAAAGTGGTATCTGCCTTAGAGGAGTCTGAGCAAGTGGGGCAATAGACAGGAAAGTAGAAATATCACAAAACAACGTGAAAATACTTTCACCACGGTATGAACTATGAGTTTGTGTGGGAAGTGAAGACAGAATGAGTCCCAGAGAGTTGGCAAGGCTATGTGGAGGGGGGAGTGTTGATACTTAGTGATTCCTGATGGATGCATAGAAGTTTGCCAGGCAAAGAAGAAGGAAAATGAAAGGTCAGTCCTTCAGTGGAGAATGTGCCAGGAACCGCTACAGGTGGGGATAGAGCAGTGGACAAGACTAAAATCTCTGCCCTCATAAAGCTTATGAGAATCAAATGAGATCAAGTAATAATGGCAAGGTGATGGTCACACGTTGGTAAGAGTTGTTTTGGCTGTCACTCTGAGCATCAGACAATTTTGTGTTCTAACAGGCACTCACAAGAGCATGATTTTCTGGTACTGCTGCCCTCAGGTACTGCTCATATTTATTGATAGAATGGTCCTCTTGAGCCTCTGTTTCCTTGTCTGTAAAAGGGGGAGAGGAGTGCTAATACTAGCTAATCCTTTAATACTCACTGACCTATTACTCCCTGCTTGACACTGTGCTAAGCACATAACAAGCACTGTCTCATTTAACGTTCCCCACAGTCCTGTGATCTCCATTCACAGAAGGGGAAACTGAGGCTGGTAGAGGCTAAGCAACTAGGGCAAGGAACGGCTAAACTACGTGCGCTGCCCAATCATCTCTGTTGCCAGGCAGGTTCAGGGAGACAGAACATGGGGAGGACTTTACACAGTGCTTGGTTTGTGGGAAGTGATCAACAATGTTGGCCATTATTATTATTACTAGAGATTGCCATGAATCATTACTTCTCCTCCTAACAGGAGGATATCAGTTTTCACTTGTCCATTTGGGAACATGGGGCCTTCTCACCGTTCCCCCATTTTTTTGGCTACGTCTAATTGACAGACAGTACTTCTACATCTAACCAATAAGTTCTTGGCCAAGCTACCCTATCAACAAAAGAAAGTATGCAACTTTCACGAGCTACCTCATCAGAAACCTTTCCTCGACAGAGCTTAAACACTGAACATTTTAAACAAAGTTCACGGACCCAGTTAAATTTGAAAATACCACTTGCTCTACTGCCTCCAGCCTGTACTCGGGCAGCTTCCTTACATAGAAGGCTCTGAGACTTGGTTTCTGCCTAAGGCAGAAGCAACCCAACTTGTAAAGTCTTCCTGACCTCTCTCTGAGGCCAGTTATGTTTTTAATGACTCTCTCCATATTTTATTCATTGTACTCTTGTCCCTACCATAACTCCTACCACAGTTTTGGCATGCAACATATTTAACAAGGCATTTAATCAGAACAACTGCCTAGCACCCAATGAGGTGATAGAATGCCCACACCTCTTAAAGGTCAGCCACGCCACAATGGATTCTCAGCGAGTTTTGGTTTGCGTTTGGTTTGGTTTTGTTCCCACATCTTGGAGATTGCAGATTGTATTCATCTCAATTAACAGTAAATGTCAGCTGAGTGAATACATGAATGAATGAATGAATGAACAAATGGACAATGGACTGAATAAATGAATGGATGCTGCACCAGAATGAGAAAATAAAAATAAGGAAACTGAAGAAAGAAAGCTAGAATCTAAGTTTTAAAAGATTTCAGAAAATTGGAGACCCAATCAGAAATTACCAACCTGAGAAAATGGGGTTACAAGAAAAACTATTATTTGAACACGATTACTTCCTTAGAGACTTCAGATTAATCCTTCTGTGCACTCCCTCCTCTAATCTTCCCAAACACAACTTGCTTAAGCGGTTTCCTTTGTTATTCCCTGGTTTTTCTCTCTGTGCAATCACCTTCATCTAACCAGAGGGTCAGAAGAGAAGGCTTGTAAATGCTCTGCCCCCATGAGCCCTCATTTGGGGCTGAATGTACAGGCCACAACCCTGTAGGACTTGTGGGTAAGCCTCGAGCATCAGAGAAAGGGGGGAAGTTGGAGGAGGGATGCAAGCCACGGCTAATTGTCTATTTAGTCTCTACAGGACCAACTGTATTTGGAACAACGAGAACACTACATACGTTTTATTAGGTCTATCCATGCCAATGTATGTGTATGCCTGTGTATGTATGTGAGCGTATGTGTATACACACACACACATGCACACATACTTCTAACAAATTTGTTTTTCATTGTTATAGTAATGAGGACTTTGAAACTACTGCATTGGTTTGAGTTTCCCCTTAAAATACATGAGTGCTCTCACAAAATGTCATTTCAATTACAGAAACCCAATAATGAACCAAAAATACCCTCCCATGCACTCTTGGCTCCTGAAGTACCCACTGACTGTGACAAGCACTAGTTGAGGTTTAGGGGAGTTTTCCATATTATTAATAAAAGGATGCAAATGAAATGAGTTGGCTTTTAGAGATCATTCTTGAGAGTCTAGATAGCAAAGGTCTATCAGAAGCTGTTTTGCATTTTGCCATATCATCATCACAACAAAAGGTAGAGCTGCTTAGAAACTTAAATGAATTAATAAATAAACCAAATGATAACAAATATTGATCCAACAGCCCTGAATAGAGAATGGCCAACTAACTCACTTTGTGCAAAAGCCTTGTCTCTGCCTGATAAGTCTTAGCATTAGAGAAAGCAAAATATACGTTTCATGGCAATTCTCAGGAACCCCAAACAATTCCCACAAGAAACTTACCTCTCTTCCAGAAAATGGGAAGCTGGTTGGAAAGGCTGATTCAACAACTGGCTTACTTAATATGCAACAAATTGACTCTCCTAAAGTTCAGGCCCAGAAATGGATTCAAAACAGTAATTTTCCCTGGTGGTATGCATTCAATCACTCATTCAGCAATCATTTGTTCATTATTCAGCAATGATTATCAATGAGCGTCCATTTGTATTTAGGAATGAGAGGCAAGGAGAAGCATAGGATGTTAAAATTTATATTTTAGGACCCTGGGGCAGAAATAGACATAAAAGGGTTTTGTAGAATGCTAAATGAGAATCAAATATGAGGCATTAGAGTTACCACAGACTACGTTCAATGTTGGGGAGCTTCCCACCTTTAACCCTATGCAATGAAGTACAGAGGGCAAAACACGGTCTTATAATCTTGAGCTGACATCCCAGTAGCTTTGAAGCCAACAGAAGCTTAAGCACTAACTGAAGAATCATGGAACGCTTAGACCTATAAGGGATATAAGACCGAAGGGATCATCTAATTTAGTGATTCACAAAATTTCCTGGATAATTGTTTCATAAAAGAAATATTTCATGGAACTTTAACCTATGAAAAGTATGAAAGAGGAGTATTCCTGGCTGAAGGGAGAATGGGGTGCACAGGACTCCACCGGAGCCTCTCTTTTCTTGATGCTTGGATAGCTTCTGAGGTAGACCCACAAAATCAAGGTCTCCATGGAATAAAGACCATTAATCAAAGTCTAGGCCATTTATCTGGTGGCAAAACTGAGATCAGGAAGAATCAGTGACTTGCGCAAGGTAACAAAGTCAAGTTAGGGATACAACTTGGCACTAGACTCTAAGTCTGTGCCTCACATTACAGCACATTGCCACTTGGTTAGGAGGTATGTTTTTGGAGAGAGAGACGCAATTGTTTTGGATGCCTTGAATTCAAGGTGATGGTGGGACATCCGTGGGACAGTGTCTAGGAAGTGGTTCAATACACAGGCCTGAAGCTCAGCAGAGGAATAGTACAAATTTCTTAGACTTAAGTGTTGTCATCATAGAGAGGATAAATGATGTCCAAAGACAGAGTAGAAAGCCTCCAGTTAGGGGGTAGGAAGAAGAACCAGATAAGAGATATTCGGAGAAGTCAGAGAAAAACAAGGACAAGAACATATCTGAATTCTTTTTGACACGGAGTTATATACTGACTCTGAATTATGCCAAAATAAAATATCTGTGGAGAGACACAACTGGAGATACCAACAATTTGCTCCTTTGGCCAGTCATTTCCTTCAACACCCATAGCCCCTTCTGCACTTTGTCATCTTCTCACAAAGGCTGCTCCCCCAGCCCCATAAGGAAACAATGATATGTGGGAGCCAAAATGTACTGTTACCAAGAGTTGACTGTTAAATTGTCAGGAATTCTGTGAATCCAGATGTTAACCATAGATGTTATTAAAAATTGTTATATGTGCTTATGGTTAAACAAATTATCTTAAAAGCAAAGGCAACAAATACTCAAAATGCATCACTTTTTAATTACTGTACTTTATTTTACTATTATCTATGCTCTTAAGGTTACTTACGTCTATTTTATGTATATGATAGAAATACTATAAAATGGGATGCAACTATGCATCTCTTCTCAACTTCCCATTCAGTGAGGCCATGTTGGTGTCTTGAAATCAGTCGTGGTGGAGGTATTTACCATAGAAATAGGCAAATGTTACAAAGCAAGCCTGGGACACCTGTGGGGTCCCCGAGACCCAGTATTCTGCCTCCTAGTTCTGGCCCTTTGCAAGGTCTGGCTGAACTTCCTGACCCTGTGTCCTCCCAATAATTCCCCGTTTTTCTTAAATTTGTTTGAGTAGACGTTTGCTACTTTCAAACAAATAATCAATGACCGAGAATTGGACATTTTCAAAAGGAAAAGTCACATCACATGTTTTAGAGTTGGGGCTTGCATCAGTTCAGGCTTGCGTCAACCAATCAAGAAATGTGCAAAGATCTATTCAAAACAAGATTCTGGGCTAAGTCACTTAGGAAGTGAAGGATTACAGAGGAGATTGTTCTAGACACATGGGGTGTGGTGGGGGAAGGAGTGGGACGCGAGAGGAAAAGGAGCCTGCAGAGGCAACACACCAACGCAGGAAGAGAGAAAGATTTCCTTGCTACACACTGCTCTCTATCCTTCACTGCCAGGGCCTTTGAGCAGAAGTTGACAGTCCAGAGAAATTCACTATTAGTGCCATTACATTTCCAGTTATTATGCTATTCATTGTTCTCGCACCTTGGGCCATCTTATTTACATAACAAGAAGAGATCTGTGGAGAGGAGGGGCAAGCATCAATTGCCATGGCCTGCCTTGTTAGTTTATACTGTAAATAACACACTTGTTTCCCGTGCTGTTGTTCTGGGGAACATTCTATTAATTTCAGTCATCACCTTTTTTTTGCCAAATTTGGCTGCGGAATTTTTAGAGGAATATTCAGATGGTTAGACATGGTCATTATTTGACAGTGCTTTAGCCAATATGTTTCTGGGAGACAGATACAACCAATAAGCTATGCCAGTTGAGAGCAGCGCTGGCCTACAGGGGCCAGCCTTCAGTGCATTTAGACAGAAGAATGATTTTCCATATTCATATGTGAGTGGACCCACATTTCTCATCCACCCACCCACGCTCGTGGTGATAAACAAAAGGCTATGAGTAGCGACACTCATATCATTTTTGTAGGGCTTAGGTGCAAAATGAAAATGTGGGGTCTCTTGCTCAAAAAACAGGCAAACATTTTTCCTTTTTTCCGCTGTCTTTCTCTGAACCTGTCATAGCGTTTTTCATTTGCTATTTAATGTCACGCTCCCTCAGGCAAGGATATTCATGGGGTGAGTATCAACTCTCCCAAGGTGCCTGGAGCTCTGCCCTTCGATTCTGCAAGTGGAACACATACACCTGATTCATCCCTCCTGCCCTGGAGCTCGCCGGTGGGAGTGCGGTGCTGCAGCAGGACCTGGGCAGGGTCAGAGAGCAGGTAGCCAAGAACCCATCTCAGGGAGATGAATGAGGAGGCCGAGGGAAGTGGGGCTGCCAGAGAAAGGAGGCTCCAAGCCCCAGACCATGCTCCGCTGTCCCACTGGACTTCATTTACAAAACACAAAGACAAAGAAAAAAATCTATTAAGAATTTCAAGATGGTGACCACAGAGCATTAACCTGCAAACTTCCTTCTGAGCAGGGGGCACTATGCAACTGCACGTGTCACGTGCCCACAAGGCCATTTCTCACCGTAAACTTCTCTTTTTCTTGTCTGTCATGGTGACACCAGTTGGTTCACACCTGGCTTTGTATGTAACAGCACATGCTGAAGATAACATACGATTAAGCAGTGAACGGGAAAGATGCTCAGGAAGAGGGAAGAGGGGAGAAGTCTAGTGGAGTTGGCTGGGAAGACGACCAGCACCATAATTTTGCAAATTGCTGATGACTGTCTCTCATTCTATCACTGTTATAGTTTGAAGCTTATGTGTTTAAATGAAGACTATTTGAAGATACTTGTTTTAAGTGACCAATCCTAACCTTAGAAGTGCTCAGTAAGTATTTGCCAAAAGAATGTACTCAACCATAACAGAAAAGTGGAAATCAAATCTGCCTGTGCTTTTGGGAAAAGGAATCAGCTAACACCAATTTCTTGCAATTCTCAATGTTAACAAGCTCCAAGTGGACTTAGAGAATTTCTCCGTGCTGTTCTGTCCAACCCCAATCAGCTGGAAGCATTCTTTCAGACATTTTTCCCTTTTCATCATCAAGAAAACAGAAGCCCTATTATTTAAGGCCTTTCTTCTCCATCTGAAGACTTTCTTAAGAGAACTGCGAGCAGAGTTGAGCTCAGCTTTCAGGAAAGTCCTCGGAGTCTTCATGCGTCCTGTGCCAGATCACTCACTGATCTAGCAACACTCAGACCTGAATGGGGTGAGCAAGGGGAGGAGGGTCTCTTCTATGGGCCCACAAGAGAAATAACCCACAAGCTCCCCAAAAAGGAGAGAACAAGTAGTAAACCACATGATAAAGATGGAGGCTGGTTGAGACACACACTCAGGTCCAGCTCTCTTAAAGACCAGACATCCTTCCTAAATGTTCAGGAAACTTCCTCTCATTTAGATCAGCATTTGGCTTGTTTCCTTATCCACCAATAAAGATATTCTTATTTTTGGCCACAGACACTCCCTTGCTCCACAACCATCTGCTTCCTGATTTCCAATTTCCGCTGCCCCCTAGAGTATCACTGTCTTTGGAGGCAACCTCCATTCACTCAGCTCAAGCTCTGTCCTCCAGGATTTAGGATGAGAGTCTCCTTTTGGTGCAGCACCTCCATTTACTGTTTGTTGTGAAAGGTTCTTGCGGATTCTTAATCTGATCTTTGAGCCAACCCAGGTACTCTCCCCAGAACGCCTCAACAGAAACCTGCTGGCCTTGAGCTCCGCTCTGCATTTCTAGGGACAGGGAGCCCTTATGTTAGCAAACGTTAATTCTCTCAATCAGCCATTGGGAAATATATCACTGAGCATCTTGGATGCATCTGGTGTATGTTAGGTGATGGTGAAAATGAAAGGGAGGAAGGAAAGGAGAAAAGAAGGGAGGGAGAGAGAAAAGAAGGAAAGGAAGAAACAGTGGGAGGGAGGAATGGAAGAAAAAAATGCTCTTGTCAAGGCATGATCTAGTGGACAATGCAAATCGTTAAAATATATGAAGTTTTAGGGGGTTAAGAAGGGTATGTATACAATGCAATGAGATCTCAGGTGTAGAGACACCTACTTACAACAACTGTATAATCCCAGGCTCTAGTCCCAGCTCTTCCACTTTGTACATGAATTTAAGCACGTTAAAAACTGATGTCAAGTTTCTGAATCTATGGCACAGTCTTAATAACAGATTCTACCTCAGAGCATTGTTTTGAGGAATAGATGTTATCATACACAAAGTTCTCAGTTTAGAGGTAGCTATTCATCACCACCACCATGGTGCTGCTGATGCACTGGTAAAGTATTTATGCTTTTTCAGTGTAATTTTATAAATATTTCTTGAATAATGTGTATCCTCACATCCACTTTGATTCCCCTTCAACCTGTACTCCACCGGCCACAAGGATGTTACAAACATGCCCATCCTTACTTAATCTCTCATTTGGCTTCCCATTTCCCTTTAACTGGATGAAAAACCCCTTATTTGGCCTCCAACAACCTGTGTGGTCTGCTCCCCACCTACCCCTCCAACTCAGGGAGCTACACCAAGCTCCCCACTGGGAACTCCAGCCCAGCCCACTCTGGCTTCCTTTTTTTTTTTAACCCCATCATTTCACAGCAAATCGGCACGTGTCTCTCCCTTTGCCGAGAACATTTCCCTAACCCTTAATCTCCTCCTGACCCTTCAGATACCAACTCAGGCCTGACCTCCTCCTCCGTGTCCCCTGACTGGTCAGCTGCCCCTCCCACAGGCTATCACGGCCCCACATTCTCCTTCACCCTCATCATGGTGACAATTCTACATTCACATGTGATTGTGGCGTTCATTAATAATCCATTTCACCAACAAAAACTATAGACTCTAAGCCCTATGGGGACATAGATTTTTGTCTTCCTTGTTCAGCCCTGGGTCCTTAATGCCGATCATAGCACCTGACACATAGTAGATACTCAGTAAATATTTATTATGTCATTTTCACTTGACACAGAGAGATAAGGGGGCAGAGAGTATCATAACCATTTCATAAATGAGGAAATGGAGTCTCTGCAAAGTTAACCAACTTGAGCAAGGTTTGAAAGTGGCAGAATTAGAGTCGGTGCCTGAATTCCATAAGGCTGAGATCTGTGCGTCTGCCTTACCATCGCTTCCACCCTTGCTTGGCCACTTCCATGACTGTTCCTGGTCCTGCTCCCCCGAGTGGCCAAGAGCACGTGAACACCTTCTTCCACATTGTCAATCTGGATACATTTGAAGTGAGTCTTCCTCCTCCACCCCTGCCAACATCAACCCTCATTTTTTTTCTCAGTAAAGTTTACCTCTGTCTTTAAACAATTCCTCACGCATGGGATTTCCAGGCTCCATAAGTCAAGCCTCTTTGAAGGTAAAGTGAACTTGAACTTCTTTAAGCAAATAGAGAATGTATTGGTGCATGTAACTGGGAAGTCTTAGGTGTGACCTTTTTGCTCTATCTGGATCCAAGAATTTGAATGACGCCATAAGGTCTTTCTCTCTCCTCCCTTTTTACTCCTCTCTCTCTTTTTCATTCTCTCTCCATTTCTTGTCTCTGTTGGGCTTTTTATCCAACTCACTGCATCCATGTGGAGGAAAGTTGGATCCCACAGTTTCAGGCTCACCTAGTCTTTGGAACTAACTATTTCAGAGGAGCGAAAATGGCCAACGCTCTGCAACATTCAAATTACTTCCCCTAAAAGACCCTCAGTTGCCCTATGTGGGTCATAAGTGTGTCTCTAGACCAATCACCTAGCCCAGACAATTAGAGATCTGATTGGCCGGGTTGGTGTAGGTATCTGTTGGAGTGACAGAGGCACATATTTGAAAGTTCAAGTAGAACTTCTTAAAATAGTCAGTGGTGGAAAGGAGAAGGTTCTGGGCAAACAAAAATGTAGCTGAAGTCTAGTATACAGGTCTCCCACCATCTTGTCCCTGTACAGAGAATCATCTATTACACTTAGACTTCTAGATATGCCCTAATTCTCTAGGTGGATTCTGACAAGCACAGTGGAACCAACATGCCTCACTTTCATACGATGTGCCACTATTGAGTTTAGAGTAGTGCCTGTCTCTCTCTCTCTCTCTCTCTCTCCATCCTCGCCTTTCTTTTTACAGATGCATCACACTGCTGACTCATATTGAGGTCATGGTCCAAAAAGAAAAAAAAAAAAACACACAGATATCTGTCACATGGAATCAAAGTTCAACTCAGAGAAGAATTTCCTCTCTGCTGATGACACTGCCAAGAGATTACTCAAAGTCCATTTTGACTGTCAAATTGCACACACAATTAAGGACACAGGTGATTGTCTTGTTCTGGAAGTCAGAATAAAAGCCAATACCAAGAAAACACACTCTGCTTAGTAAATTAACTTCCATATGCAATTGCAGTTGAAGCCCTCTTCTGTATGGGAACATGAATTCAGCTGCAGTAATGAGACTAATTTCCTGTGGGGTTTGTGGATCCAGTATCTTTTCTTAGTAGTTGTACATCACACCAGGGAGAAGCATCAATGGCTTTAGCAGAGCCCCAGCTATGATGCTGGAAGCCAGTGAGTCATATATTATAGACCAGCTGCTCTGTCAGATGGGGGACACCGAAGTACAGAGAACAGAGTAAAAAATTCTGGACCCACTGAGGACATATAAATGGATTTTTTTTTTTTTTTGCATTTGCAAAAAGTCAAGTGCAACCTATTTCTTCCACTTAAGCCCAAACTTTTCAAGGTATTATCAACTCTCTAAAGCCACATCTTGGTTTTTAAAAAATGGAGTTCACCTGAGTATAAATAAATGGCCTTTCTATTGTAAATCATAGCCTTTTGTCACTTGCGGGGAAAAACTACGTGAAAAAGACAGTTACAATTTTGCCTTTGGAATACTAATATTATGCTATTTCTAAATCCTGAAAGTTAACATAATTCACAACATTAACATCATTCAGACATTTTAAAAACATCTTTCGGGACACTTATTTGTAAATGGTTTCAAAGCCTCTAACCTTTCTACTTAAACAACTAACTCAGGTCTAGTTGGCATCAAAACAGCGGTTCTCAAACTCTAAGCATCAGGATTACCTGAAGGACTTAAATAGTAGCACCACACCACAGAGTTTCTGATTCAGTGGGTCCGGGGTAGGGGTCAAGAATTTGCATTTCTAACACGTTCCCAGGTGATGCTGATGCTGCTGGTCTGGGAACCCTACTTTGAGAACCACTGTACTAAAAAAGAAATACGTCTCCCAATATATGAAATAATCCAACCCTTTCCTTTATACCTAAAGTGTATATAAGAAAAAAAAAAAAAAGGCTACCTGAATAAGCACTTCTCAAACTTTGAAATGTATACAAATCACCTGAGGATCTTATTAAATACAGATTCCAATTCATCAGGTTTCAGGTAGGGCCTGATATTCTGCATTTCTAATAGCTCCCAGGAGATGCTCACTAGTACAGGCAAACATAGAGTAAAGGTAGCAGATCAACCACATATAAAGCTAGTAGGGAGCTTAAAAGACAAAAGCAGTAAAATCACCTATGTCCACAGAAAGTAGTTAAATGATACATAAAACAAAAAATGTAAAATATGACATCAAAAACACAAAATGTCGTGAGGTGGAGGAAAGATGTAGATTGGCTAAAAATGTAATATACATTGGCATGTAATATACACTATAAGGAATATGGTCAATAATATTGTAATAACTTTAGATAGGGATAGACAGTTACTAGAGTTGTGGTGATCATTTCATAAGGTATACAAATGTCAAATCACTATATAGTATACCTGAAACTAACATAATATTGTATATCAACTATATTTCAATTAAAAAAACGAACAAGCTAAATACTCAGTAATGTGAAAATGGACACAACAATTATGGTTTATTAATTCAGTGATATATCACCATGAAAAGTCTCATCTATGAAGAGGCGTGATAACATGGGAAAATACTTATGTCTAAGGAAGAAAAAGAAAATTTAAAATTGTATGCATCTTGTGATGATAACCATGTAAAATATTCTAAGAAAAAGAACAAGAGAAATGCACAAAAATATAATTATATCAAAATTGCAGGATTATGGATGGTCTTAGCTTCTATTCTCCTTTTCAGACTTTCAGTAATGTCTTTATGACTGACTTTATGGTACTTTATTAACAGAGAGAAATCACATTCAAAATATCAAAATCAGTTCAGAGCTACACATCTTATCTTTATTGAATAATGTGTTAAGGCAGGAAATACTACAGAAGCTTGAATTTCTACCCAAATTCCTGTGAACCAAAGCTGCTGTCTTTGGAAGGGCATCAATCTCACCCACGTGACTTCCTGAGCAAACCACATCCTTTTGTTTTACAGAGCTTTTAAAGTATGATGGTTTAAGGTGTAGACTCTAAAGTTAAAGAATCCAAGTCTGAATTTGGTCTCTAACCGTTTGTAGCTTTGCCACTAGACGGCATTCCTGCCACAAATAGAGCGTTTCAAACTTCACCGCTCTCTGCACAAGATAAGAATGACCCTATGGATGCTGCCTCCGAGCTCTACGGCTATTGCTGTGTCTTGGGAGAGGCAGCCCCGCATGGTGGACACGAGCTCTGGGATTAGAGTGATTCAACTGGGCATCACTGCCATCCTGCCATTTTATAGGCTCTGCAACTCATGCAAGAAATCAAAGCTTTCGGTCCCAGTTTCCTCACCTACACCTCAAAGATATAACTGCACCTACTCCATGAAATAGGTGGTGAGGCTTATATGAGATAATGTGTATAGAACAGTCACCACAGGGCCTAGCACCTGGTAAGCAGTCAAAAAATCACAGACACTACTTTTTAATCCAGGAATTATGAGAAAGGAGATCTCTGTCTCAACCGTGTGTGTGTGTGTGTGTGTGTGTGTGTGTGTGTGTGTGTGTGTGTGTGTGTGTTTTAGAACCCTGTTATAGTTCCTCCTTGGAGCTTGAAGCGTATGGGACTAGGTGGCTGAGGGAAGAAAGGACCTGATACCCTGAAGCCAGCCCAGAGATTTTACGTCTGAAAAGAGAGAGGGGTGATGCATTGATAGAGCAACTAGACCAACTGGGTTTACACAATCCCCTCCTGAGTTTCAAAACATAACTAGGAACCAGAGGAAGCTATCCCCTGCTCAAGCTACTGCTACCCATAGATGAGGCAAATTTGGGTTCATTCCCTCTGGAGTGCAGGAAGTTGAAACTGTGAAAAATTACTACACGGGGGAGAACATTAGAGCCCCAGATAGACACCACTTTTCAGTGTTTACTATAATTACTTGAGTCACAGTCATTCTTTTGCTTTGCTTTGGGGTGTATTTGCTTCTCTTCTTGAGGAAGTGACTGGAAATTCTTGAGATGAACTGGGAGAGGGCACCGTCCTAACTCTGCTAGCTGAGCTGGGTGGAGAAATGGACCTGCACAAGTAAGGGAAGTAAGCTAGACTCAACATTTCCTCAGCTAAAGACTTCTCTTATCTCTCCAGTAAGACACAGCTGGAGAAAACTTGGCGCTTTAAAGGTGGGATTTCTTAGTCATCTTGTTTACCGTTCCTCCAAAGTCTAGAACAGCACCTGTCTTAAAACAGGTGCCTAATATATGCTGGATGAACAAAGCAATCAATCAAAGTAACAATTTAAAATTTTTCTATAAAAAATCAAGTTTACATAGTTTGAATAGCTTGATATATTTTCGAAGTACACTATGTTTACAACATCAAAAAATATTTTTATTTTGAAAAACAAATATACGGTGTGTGTTTTTTTATGTAAAAGATGCAGAGAAGAAACTTTGGAAAGGAAGATGAGAAAACATTAACCATGGAGGAAGGAGCATTGCTTGATATCTTTTGCACATCCATATCTTTTATGCTGACCAAGGAGACGACTGCTGAGTGTTTGGGTTTGTATTTTAAATTGTGAAAATGAGTTAAAGATGTGTCCATTCTTTGTCTAGATGAAAAACCTTTCAATTTTCTTGTTAGAGCATTTGTTTCAAGACATTCCAAATAATGCCTTCAAAATATGTATTAGCACTACACAGTGACTTACAGTGGCTCAACTTAACATTTTTTCCACTTTACAATGGTACAAAAGCAATATGCATTCAATTGAAACTGTACTTCAAATTTTGAATTTTGATCTTTACCCTGTCTAGGGGTATGTGGTACGATACTCTCTCATGATGCTGGGCAGTGGCAGTGAACTGCAGCTCCCAATCACTCGACTGCAAGGGTTAACAACTGAACTGCTACACTTACAACCATTCTGATCCCATTCAACCATTCTGTTTTTCATTTTCAGTACAGTATTCAATAAATTATATGAGATATTTGATACTTTATTATAAAATTTAAATTAAAGTGTTAGATGATTTTGCCCAACCATAGGCTAGTGTAAGTGTTCTGAGCACGTTTAAGGTGGGCTAGGCTAAGCTATGATGTTAGGTAGGTTAGGTGAACTAAATGCATTTCCAACTTATGATATTCCCAACTTACGATGAGTTTATCGGGACATAACCCCAACGGAAGGAAGGAAAATCTGTAGTCTACAACCATTAAAATGTTCACTGTTGTTCAAAACTAGTTTTTCCCATAAGATGAAGCCAAAAAGTTAAGTACTCAGTATTGTTTCAGATTTTTAAAATTATACCCCAAAGAGAGATGGTGCCAAAAAAGAAAAAAATAGTGTCCGTGATGGACACGTGGAGTTTATTATACTATTCTGTTTACATGGTAAAGATTTCAGTATTTCTATAATAAAAAAACTTGTAATGTTACTTGTTATCTTATATCATTTTTTTCTAAACGTGCAATTAGTAATTTTATGCACTTAAAAATTATATTATGTCACTTAGACTTTATTTCAGCATATGCTGGAATTAAACCAACCAATTTATTCTTAATGGACTCATGGAGGAATTTTCAGCATATCCTTGAGTCTTATAGGTTGCTACCAGCTTTACTCAGTGCATGATGGATAGTTTCTCTTTTTAAATATGGCATTTGTTGTGATATAATTTAAATTACCTTTCTGCCAGGAGCATGTGTTCTTCAGAGTTACAATTATGCAAAGGGAAATTATACATCACATTCCTACTTTATCTTCCTTTAGAGTCCTTGTTGCAGTTACTTTCACTCTAATGGACAATTACGTTAGAGAAAACAGGATTTCGCATTTATATTAAGAACAATTCTATTTAGAAAATTCATTTCAGTTCTTAATTACAGAAAAAAATTGAAAGCTATTCTAAAAATAAACAAGAGTAAAGGCTCAAAAGTAGCAGAACTCACATATAAAGTGCTATGTATAATCAATAATTTGCAGTTCTCACAAGCCCACTTAACAATACAAGTTACCATTCATAATTATATGTTAAGAAAAATATTTTTAGATCTTTTCATTTACTATAAATGTTATATATGCTCATTATGGAAAATTTGGAAACTTAGACAAAAGCACAAAAATAAATTAAGATCACCCTGTGATTACTACACCTAGATGTAACTACTCTTAATATTTTGCTATATTTCCTTCAAGTTCACTTTTCTGTTCAGATAGGATGCAAATATCAATACCCCATTATACTGATATTTTACAAAATTGGCCTCATACAGTGTATTCTGTATGCTCTGTTTTATAACCTAGTATCTGTTGGGAAATATGTAGTAAACATGTTCCCCATTTTATTAACTATCCCTGTTAATAACTGCAGACTTCCTAGGCCAGTGTTATGTACACCATGATTTACCTAACACATCTCATATTGTTAGAAATTTAGAGTGTTTCTATTTGTTCCTGTTATAAATGATGCCACAATCAATGACCGTACATAATATTTTTTTTCACATCTCTATTTCCATTTGATAAATTATTTGAAGCCAAATTTCTGAGTCAACACATATGAATATATTTAAGTATTTTGAAACATGATGATAAAAATCTCTAAAAAGTTGTCATTAAAACTCTCATAAGCAATTCCAGATATCCATATCCTTACAAGCTGTGTTTTAGCTTTTTAAAAACATAACAGTCAATTTGAAAAGTAAAAATGGCATCTTCTGTAACTTTCATTTGTTTATTTATAGTTCATTTAATTATTAGTGAGATTGAACATACCTACTTGTGCCATGGCCATCTTTACTTCTTAAAAAAAAGGTCATTAAAAAAACCTCCTTCAATTCAATCCAACCACCTTATCTGAATTCTACCATGTTACAGGCATAGAGATAGAAAATTAATAAGACATGGACCCCATCTTCAAGGATTTCACAGTCTAGTAGAAAAATAGACATGTGAATGACCAATTCCAATCTATTATTATAAGTGACACATGGACATATGTATAACATGCTAGGAAACCACAGATAAGGAAGCAGAAAATTCTCCAGGGGATTAGTGAAGGATATGCAGAAGTTGTAAAGTTTCACCTGGGCTCTGACAAATGAATAAGAATTCACGAGGCAGGTGGGAGAAAGAAAAGAGAATATCCAACAGAGACTGATAGAAGGTCTCCTCTACCACTATATTGTGAAGGATATTTTGAAGCCAGCCAAAGATTTGAGCTCTGCCAGTGGAAAATAGGGATTCACTAATGGTTTTTTGAGCAGAGAATGGACACAGTAGGTTTTGGATTTTAGAAAGTGGAAGGAGAGGAAGATCTGGGGAATGAGAAAGAGAGAATCAGGTCAAGGGCAACTGCAAGAAAATTTTAGCTTGATCTATTCAATGCGGAGCAATATATTTACTTAAAAAATACAGACATGAGGAAGAGGTAACCCCTTTGGAATAATCATTCCTTTTTTAAAATCCTAATGCACAGTAACTGTGATAGAATGCATTACTTTTCCCAAATGACTTGCTTTGGCCAGTGGGTGGAAGAGACTGTGTGACAGTTTCTGCCTAGACTTCAAGAAGTATCCTGTGTTTCCACATGCCAGTCTGGGATCTTTCGATCTCCACCAGGAAAATATGTACCCCAGGCAGCCCACGGTTCCCAGAAAATAAACACATATGGGGCAGACCTGAAAGAAACTCACAATTTGGAGCCAAGCCCAGCTGAGCCCAGCCTAGATCAGCTAACCCCTAGGCTGACCTACAGTGTGTCAGCCACTGAGTTTTAGCATGGTTTGTTATATGGCATTTTACGGCAACAGCTAAATGATACACTGGCATATTCCATTCCTTTAATTTAAGATACAGGCCATCTCTGTTTAAAGACACTTCTGAAGAACTTGGGTTGGGTTAGTACCTCGTGCATTATCTGGAAAGTGGGATAATACAATTGGAAGTCTGTAATGATTAAATGTAGCCCAGTCCTTCTAATTGTAGAAGGTCATCTCATCAAGTGGAAGTTGCTGATGAATTTCCATCTAGAATTAAAGTACTCACACATAGTACATAAGAAACCCATTGGCTATTGATCGTCCTGGGCTGACATGCATTAAAATAAAATACTAAATGGACAGGCATGAGTTCAGCTCCCTGTTGTAAATAAGAGCACTTGCATCTTTGTTGTCTCCCTTCTGATCATGTGATATGTAAGCAGCAGCCTGTTGCATCGCATGGAGACTTTTTAATCAGGTCATAAGAGGCTTTCTCATTCTGCTCATTAAGCTAAAGAAAGGTTTGCTAGGGAAATGGTCTACTAGATTGTAATTTGCTTTCACATGCCAATTATGGAATAATTAGTTTTGAATATCTAGAGATGTAGAATCTGGGTGTTTGACATATTCTCATATGTAGCCAACACGGAAAGTTCAAGTGTCTTTTCAGAAAAAAAGAAAGGTTTTTTGCAAGTTAAAAGAGATTAAACAATATTCCATTCTGAATGTACAATTAAGGTAAATATTGCAGGTGGCATATATTTAGCTCACGATTCAGAACCAACTTTTTTTTAACTTGTTAATATTTTGAAAAGGCTGAAAAAAGTCTGAATGTCACCACATTTCCCTTTTTTTTTTTTTGCAAAGGCAAGGTGTTCTTTAAAATATGGCTGAACCAAGATTTAAATTATTTTAAATAATTAGAGGCAAATACCTGTGCCTTCCATTATCTTGAAGCAGCACTTCCTCTTCCAACATTTTTTTAAATAAATAAGTCAAAGCTTCTCATTACTCAAACGGGGAGTATAAGTAGGCTTAAATCATTTCTTACCTTTGTAAACTTACTTGGTCTTCTCTTACTATTTAACTTTAGTGAAACCAAGCATGTTTCATGATGGACTTCAGAAAGTCTGAGACAGAGCGAGATTTGTTGATTTAAAATGCCTCTAAATTTGAATTAAAACTGGAGTTCTTGGTAGAGAATTTCTCCCCTTTACAGGTAGGACCTGGCCTTTTGGGGTTGGGACATCTAGCAAGGTCTTGGCAGAGAATGATTTCTTTACCCGGTAGTAGAATTGGGAAGCTTGCCTAAGTCCACCATCAAAGCCCATTTTCTGAAAAGCACTTTTTTCCTGATTTGTAAAATTATCAAAAGATATAATAGTTAAACCACATCTGATTAGGCTATTAACAAATTACCTTTATGGTAAAGAATAAAATTGTAAGCAGTTAGGACTATACTGTAGAATGAATGATGGGTAACTATCATATATACCTAAATGATAGTCAGTGAACAGTTCCTAGGAATGGAGAATGGTGAAGCTTTGTTCCCAAACAGAGGAATAATAAACATATTTTTTTAACTGCTTCTTTAATTCATTTCTTCAATAAATTGGTTGGTCCACCAAAAGGTTTTGGAAGGCCTATTGATGTGTGAGGCACGAGGAATGCAAAAATTAGTAAGACAGTCCCTGGCCTCCAGGGGCTGTAGATGTAGCAGGACAAATAAGACAAGACATGCTCATGAATAAAAATAGTCAAGGAAATAGGTGATACATGTGAAATGGAAGGCAGCACCAAAGTTATGTGAAATTTCAGCGCATGGAGAACTGATTCTCACGGAAAGAGACAGCATTTCCCTGAAATGCAGAGAATGGGTAGAATTTAAATATGGGGAGGAGGGAATACTAGGAAAAGGAAATAGTAGATATTGGCATGGGGTCAGGAACCTGAAAGGTGTATTCTTAGTATAGCAGCTAGTGCTGTTTAGCTACAACATGGGGAAAAGTAGAAGAGTAATCTAGAAATGCACGCCAAGAAAAGATGGGGTAGAGGTGGGATTAAATACCAGGCTAAGGATCTTGGAAAACACTTTGTTAGACGTTAAAAGTTTTAGAGCAGGATGTATTAAAGGCAGCCTTCTGAAAAGAGAATGGACTAGAATGAGAGAGACATTGAGTGAGGACTCCAATCAAGGTATTAGTTCTGTCTGAGATGGAATTCCCACACCTTCACTCTCCTGGAGTTTGACATCAAAGAAACTGAGGGGCTCTGTGTGATATAACTCAAGTCAGGCAAGAAGTCAGACTGTTTCAGCATAATGAGGTACTGTAGACACAGGTTTATTTTCTCAGTGGAAAAGACTGATCTGGTAGCCATTGCAACTTTCACCATGAGACACCTATCATATTCTAGCAAGAAGAATATTCTTACAGAGCCAAGAAGATCTCAGCCTGTCCTGGATGACAGACTCACACGGAATCTAGTGAACGTGCGATGAATGGAGAGTTACGCAAGATGAATATGTTCTAGAGATCTGCTGTACAACACAGCACCTTAACAATACTGCATTGTGTACTTAAAAACTTAAGAGGGTAGGGCTTCCCTGGTGGCGCGGTGGTTGAGAATCTGCCCGCCAATGCAGGGGACACGGGTTCGAGCCCTGGTCTGGGAAGATCCCACATGCCGCGGAGCAACTAGGCCCGTAAGCCACAATTACTGAGCCTGCGCGTCTGGAGCCTGTGCTCCGCAACAAGAGAGGCCGCGATAGTGAAAGGCCCGCGCACCGTGATGAAGAGTGGCCCCCGCTTGCCGCAACTAGAGAAAGCCCTCGCACAGAAACGAAGACCCAACGCAGCCAAAAATAAATAAATAAATACATAAATTAAAAAAAAAAAAAAAAAAACTTAAGAGGGTAGACCTTTGTGCTGTGTTCTTACTCTCAGAAAAGGGGGGGCATGAGGAAACTTTTGGAGGTGATGGATGTTTATTACCTTGATCGTGGTGATCGTTTCATAGGTATATGCCTATGCCCAAACTCATCAAAGTAAGTATTATATCAACTATATCGCAATAAAGCTGTTTTAAAAAAGAAAAAGGAATGTAGTGAAAAAAACTTGAAGGTCATGGAGGAAGAGAAGGACAAAGTAGTGTTGAGAAGGTGCTCTTTGTGAAACCCAGAGCAGACTCTGCAGAGTTAAACCTCTGCATCTGGGGCAGAGCTCAGGAATCAAAGAGACTAGAACTGAGAAGCTGCCCTTGAATTCCTACCACGTTATGGACCCTATGCATTGAACTATATTGCTTTAGAATAAAATATAAGACTTATGGGGCATTCTCTGGGACTCTGTTTATACCTTAGACTGCCTAACAGTACGATCATTTTGAAAGAGTCAGCACACTACGTGTGAGATAACACAGACCCTGTGGTATCACCCAATGAGGGGAGTGAAATGGAAATGGCATGGAAAGGCAACAGAGATAAAGAGATGGATGAGTTGACAGGATATGGCCACTGAGTCAATCTGGAGGGTAGCAAAGGGGGAGGAGTAGGAGAAAGTTCCACCTTGACACTTTGTCCTCAGCCTGGATGACTAAGTGAGCGGCAATAGCATTAAACAAAATTAGTCAGAATTAGTTTGGTTCCTGACAGGATGAGTTTGTATGGCTTTGGGATATCCAGATGCCCAGCACACAAGTGAAGCTGTTCTAACTGTTCAGGAATGTATATGGAGATTTAGGCGTTAGCTCCTAAGTAAAACTATGCCAGGAGACCTGAAACCAATGCTAATGGAGAAGGTATAAAAAGAGTAGAATTTTTAACAAATCACTTAGTTGTTTGGAAGAAGGAAAGGAACGAAGGGAGGCAGAGAAAGAACATTCAGAGAGGAGGAAAAAGAACCAATATTATGCTGCATCCAAGAAGCAAGGGAAGAGGAGCCGATAACTACAATGCAATAAAGAGGTTGAGGAGGAAGAGAACTGAAAGAGGCCATTGGACCAGGCAACATGGAGGTCTGCAATGACCATCAAGAGAGTCCTTTTCTTAAGGTGATGTGGGTAGCTATCACATCAAACTGCTTGAAGGAATAAAGGGGCAAGAGGGTGAGTGTGTCATAAGGAGGTGGAGATAGTGACTGTGTAGCCTAATTTTTCTAAAAATTTATTGGTAAAAAACTTGAGAAAAATGATAGTATTGGTAAAGGATCAAGGAAAGAAGACTTGAAATGAAGGCAATAAGCTAGTGGAGAGAGAGAAAAATATTATGATACAATGAACTTAAATTCAGCAAATGATTAGTGGGTTCCTACTACATACCAGGCACCAGATCTGCAGAACAAGACCTGGACTTCTACACACAGAACAGTATATTGCAATATTCTGTTAATTTAGACCATTAGCCCAATGGAGCAAGAATTGTGACTTGTTCACTGGTATATCCATGGAGGCTAGCATGGTGCCTGAGGCATGATAGACCCTCAGCAAACTTTTACGGAATCGGTGACCGACACAGTCCCAACCTTTAAGAGGTTCTTCCCTATCTTCACTTGTCTTTCACGTCTAAACTCAGGCATTGCTTCTTCCAGGAAGCTTTCTCTAATCTTCAAGGTGGAGTTAATCACCTGCCTCTGTGTGCCCATTACACCCTGGGTGTTCCTCCATCTATCTATCTTTCAGTCTAAAGAGAGAAAAACAAGTCAACAAGTGTTTTCAAGATTTTTACCAGCCCCTAAGCAATGGAGAGACAGAGACAGAAAAACCACCGTGGGGCTCACGGGCTGGTTTGGAAGCTCAGGGGAATTAAATTCCTAAGCATTTCAGGTTTTTCATGAATAACTCCCACTGGCTCTCCTTTTACTTTTGCAGGTTTTCCAGGGCTAGTCTGACCAGCTAGGCTGAATTCAAACGAGCAGAGAAGCCTCTAAATCAGGCTAGGGAGCATAGAATCTGTTTTTTCTCATGTTGTTAATCTCGTGTAAATAGCCAAGACACACACACTGTAAGCAAAGCCTGTTAGACTCCATTGGCTGGCCGGGCACCTGCGTTAAAAATGCAGCTTGCTAAACAGTCTACCCAGCAGATAGCTTTCTTTGGCAGAACTGTGCTGTTCAGTCTGGGAGGGAATTTGATAAAGTGCTTTATTGGGTGGCAACATTTTGGTCTCGGCTCTCCTCAGATCACAGTGGGATAATGAAACTGGAATCCATTTAAACCTTCCATTTCACCCCACACGGCTCATAGACACCGTGTCAAACCACATCATGCTGCAAAAAATGTGCTAAAATCTACGAGCTTACTCCTCCTATTACACACAGTATTCTTTGTCAGATTGGAGATAAATTATGGAATACAGTTTCTTGATTTTGCCCACTCACGTAGCTATAGCAGAATCTCAAATCCAAGGCAATACCTCATGCCATGAAGATGCATAAGTAACTGTATTGTTTCATGCCAAGTTTAACAGTACTACAACATTCTTGCTGGCTGGTCGAAGAACAGTAGTACAGTCACTGCTGGGACAGACCCAGCCAGCCATGTGACGAGGACTTATATGCCCTGTCTCCCATGACAGGTTCTGTCCCATGGAGGTCACTGAAGCACTGGTGATTATGTCACATCTTGTCTACACACCCTGGAAAAAGATGATCCCAGTTTAAACTGAACCAAAGACCATCCGTGGACAATAATCATTGGATTTGGAGACTTTATGACTTAGACCAAATCCTTGGAGACTTTCCTTTTCACTTACTCCCCTTTACTGTGCTCTGCTGAGACGACCTTAGGACACGAAGAATATATGAAGGCTCTAGCATAAGGAATATTCAGAATTTGCTGACTGTTCACCTGGCTCAAGCCACCTTCATCTCTCAGGTAGGTTACTGAGTCGCCTACTTATTAGTCTGGCTTTGTCTCTTGCTCCCCACATCCTCTATGCGGTGGACACAACAATGTACCATCACATCCTACTTTAGTGGAGGACCCTTTGCCTCAACTCCTGGGAGTACAGTCAGCAAACAGTCCTCAGCTGTCAGCCGTTCAGGAGTTGTCCAGGTCACACTCCTTCATGGTCACTGTCATTGCCATTAAATGACCTACGTTCCATGACTGATCAACACTGGAATATAAAGGCCTGGACGTCTCAGGCCAAATGGAGACAACCCTGAAGCTTACGGAATTGAAGTTTACAAATTGGGTGACTACGTGAGTGGCTAAGGCTGTCACTGGGCTGCATTATAGCTGAACTTCTCTCTCTGCCCATTCCCGCTTCCTGCCCTCCTTCCCACAGGAGCCGACCCCAAGGAGACGGAAACATCCTGCATGTTAAACTCCACCTCAGAGTTGCTTCCCCACCTGTGACAGTTCACAGATCACAAACAGCCCGAGTCATCCTGGTACCTCTAAGTGTGGTCAGGACTCTCGCCTGCTCAGAACCCTCTCTCTCCTCCCATTGTCTGAGGGGCTTTACAATGGCCCAGGAGACCTCACGGGATCTGCGCCCCACCTCCACCCTAACTTCATCTCCTCCCACTCACCCCCTGCTCACACGGCTCCAGCCATATCCGCCACCTCAAACCCATCAAGCACACTCCCATCATGAGACACTCATTTGCTGTTTGTTCCCTCTGCCTAGAACACTCTTCCCCTAGATCAGAGGTAGACAATTTTCTGTAAAGGCCAAAGAGTAAATACTTCAGGCTTTGCAGGCCACAAAATCTCTGTTGCAACTACTCAACACTGTCATTTTAGTACAAACACAGCTACAGACAGTACATAAACGAATGGGCCTGTCTTTATTCCAGTAGACTTTATTTATGAAAATGGGTGGTGGGCCACATTTGGCCTGTAGGCTGTGGTTGGCTGGCCTCTGCCCTAGATAGTAATATGGCTGGCTCCCTCACCTCCTTAAGGTCCTGACTCAGACATTTCCTTCCCTGAGCACCCTATTGAAATTCCCGCTCCCAACATTGCTCCTTTCTCTTTCTTGCCTTATTTTCTTCGTGGCACTCATAGGTATCTGGCATGCTGTATTTTACTTATTGCTTTGTTTACCCTCCATCTTCCCCCACCAAGAGGTAAACTCAATCAAGCAGGGATTTTGTCTGCTTTGAGGCCCTTAACAGAGTGACTAGTATAAAATAGCTGCTAAACAAATGTTCATTGAATAACTGAATAAACGAAAAAATATTCAGGTAATTCAACATTTCCTCCAGTTTTTGTTTTGTGTATTTGTGTGTGTGTGTTTGTTTCTGTTCTCTTCATATCCTATGAAGTTCCTTTTACCTTTTCTATCCCCATAGAGAGAGGTGATTAAAAGCACAAGTCCTTCCGTGAGACCTGAGTTTTAAACCCCAGCTCAGTTACCTAACACCTGTGTGACCTTGTGCATACATATGACCTCACTAAGCCTCCTTTTTCTCAGCTGTAAGATGTAGACATAACACTGAATATATCATATGATCATGATAATGAAAAACACTCAACATAGAACCTGTCATTTAGATATCACTCAGTTGTACATGGGAGTCATAATCAGCCAAATCACTAGCTCTTTCCCTTGGTTAGCATTCTGCCAGGATAAGTATCATGTTTACAAATTGGGTCCTCATGTGCCTTCAATCAAAATTCACATACACATGCATGAGATCACTATTTCTTTTACACATAGCTCAAAGAGATTCTAATTAAAATATAGGAGAATTATAATGACCATTTATTAAGTACTCACTCTGTGCCCACTGGCGGTCTGATAACTTTGCACATTTGGCCTCCATATAATCATGAACACACTGGAGACAATCAGTGGAATGATTTTCTGAGTTTCCTCCCATTGGCTGGGTATGTTGAGATGTAAACTCCCCTGCCCCATTTTGAGGACCTTGTCACAGTCGATAGAAACAATTACCATACACCGCAGAATATACCTGTGGAATAAACCTGGTCACCTGCTGGCATTTGCTTTAGGTGGGGACAGCAGAGAGAGAAATGGAGACATGCTGCTTAAGAGAGCTTCACCTCCATCACTCCTCTGGGGCCCTGGAAGTTAAATTTAAATTCCATATGAGAGCTCCCTCCAGGCTCCCAACAAGACTTTTCCTCCACAATGGGGTCCCGGATGCCTAGCTCATCCTCAGACACCTGACACAAGTCTCCATGAAACCAGAAACCCAAAGCAAGTAACAGACTCCCAGTGTATCTGAAAATATGTGCCGTTGGTCAGGAAGTAAATAAGGATTTGGAAATCAGCACTTAGATGATTGTAGTCACTAGTGAATGGGTTGGAAAATGCTCCTGGCTTTCACCTGGGATGAGTTGGTGGCCACTAACCACTCGTTTCTTGACCAAGGTTGAAGAGGGAGAAATCACTTTTCAACAACCCTCACTCCATTCCATTCATCTTCCTGCTTCAGATCATTTACAACAGCTTGAGAAATAGATTTGTCCTGGCTGGTATTTAAAGAGACAGTCAATAACAACAGGAGAAATAATTACTATGCCTGGAGAAAGTGGACATTGATTTCAGCCATGACTGGGGCCTCAAAACTGAATTTCAAGCATGCTGTAGTAGAGTGATAGCAATTTATTACTCAACTCGCTGAATTTATACCTAACTTGGGTGGGATGGAGTTGATGCTGAAACTCTTAAATACAGAGCTCATTTTTTTTAATGACAGTTCAGTTCAGCTACAGATATATTGAGAGTCTACTATTTTCTAGAAACTGTGTTAGGCTCCAAAGACACAATGATAAAGAAGATGGGGGACTTCCCTGGTGGCGCAGTGGTTAAAAATCCGCCTGCCAATGCAGGGGACACCGGTTCGAGCCCTGGTCTGGGAAGATCCCACATGTCACAGAGCAGCTAAGCCTGTGCGCCACAACTACTGAGCCTGCTTTCTGGAGCCTGCGTGCCACGACTACTGAAGCCCACGCACCTAGAGCCTGTGCTCCGCAAGAAGAGAAGCCGCCCCAATGAGAAGCCCGCACACCGCAATGAAGAGCAGCCCCCCGCTCGCTGCAACTAGAGAAAACCCATGCGCAGCAATGAAGACCCAACTCAGCCAATAAAACAAACAAAAAAATACACCACAGTTCAAAAAAAAAAAAAAGATGGGCCATCCCTGCTGGGGACACCTGCATTCTTTTGGTGAAAGGAGATAATAAGCCACCACAAAACTCATCGTTTAACTATAATTAAGGCAAGCATTGCAAGGAAAGATGGGCATAATGGGGTGAACTCAATTGGTCTTGGGGAGATCAAGGGAATCTTTTTTGACAAAGTCATTTAAGCTACAAACCAAAGTATGAGTAGGACTAAAATAGGCAAAGTGAGGAAGAAAAAGAGCTGTTTTGGGTGAAGGGACCAAACAAAAGGCCCAGAGGCTGGAAAAGAACCTGCACCCTTCAAGAAGTGCTTGTAAAAGTTAACAGGTAAAAGTTAACTGGCTCTCTTCAAAAACCAATATGTGAATATATATACATATATAAGTTTACTATAAATGTTACTGATATCTGAGAGAAGTAACACATAATTTACAAACAATCATGAAATATACAATATTCTCTACTGTAAATTCCACACATAGCCAATTGACTCTCAGGGAATGCTTTTGCTGATTTTTGTCAAACTCATATTTGTACCCAACGTATGGTCACAATTGAGGAGCAAGTGTAGTTTCCATATCAATGTTGGTTGATTTTTTCACTTAAGTTAATAAGTAAGATGAAAGTGAAACAATGAAGACATAAGTCAGAACTTCACTCATTTGTCAATGACGTGAGCAGCTTCAGTGGTGAGTCATACAACAGTTTTCAAATGTTGGAAGAATATGTCTTCTGGTTTTGGGGGGCTATACACAATGTAATAGCTACCAGACGCAACACATTTTTAAAATTCATTTGGCATTATGAACATTTTTTCCATCATTTTTATAAGTCTGGACTAGAGGTCAGCAAATCATGAACTTGCTGTCTTGGTAAATAAAGTTTTATTGAAACATAGCCATGCTCATTAGTTTATGTATTTTCTATGGCTGCAGAGTTCAGTAATTGTAAGAGAGGGCTTATTGCCCACAAAGCCTAAGATATTTATGATCCAGCCCTTTACAGAAAAACAGTTTGCTGACTGCTATTCTAGATCATCAACAAAACAATAACTTGCAGTGTTTGCCTATTCTTGTGGTGTAAGTACACCCACCATGGCTGATTTTAAGCTACCATCATGTGACATCATGGAATGAAGTGTTGGGAATAGATGTGGTATAGTAGCACATCATTATATAGATTTTATCAGACAGCTACAGCAGACCTAAATAACCTCAAAAGCATAGATAACAGTAAAATGTAGTAAAGTTAATTAGGAAGTGATGTTTTGTATATTTATTACCCTTGTTTTTACTATAGCAGTCAATTGTAGGCTTACATAATATATTTTTTTTAAATTAATTAATTAATTTATTTTTGGCTGCGTTGGGTCTTCTTTGATGCACGCGTGGGCTTTCTCTAGTTGCGGCGAGCGGGCGCTACTCTTTGTTGCAGTGCACGGGGTTCTCACTGCGGTGGCTTCTCTTGTCACAGAGCACGGGCTCTAGGTGCGCGGGCTTCAGTAGTTGTGGCATGTGGGCTCAGTAGTTGTGGTTCATGGGCTCTAGAGCACAGGCTCAGTAGCTGTGGTGCATGGGCTTAGCTGCTCCGCGGCATGTGGGATCTTCCCGGACCAGGGCTGGAACCCATGTCCTCTGCGTTGGCAGGGGGATTCTTAACCACTGCGCCACCAGGGAAGTCCCACTTAATTTACTTTTAATAATAGCTATATTTAACAACCAACTTGGAAAACTCCTGAAAATCTAACAATTCACTCTCAGGGCTGGTATGAGCCGGCTCCAGAACAACAGTGCCCTAAACCAACTGAAAGATATAGTGTGTGGCTGGGGGTCAGAGATGGATGAGTGGAATAAGGCCAAGTGGGTGAACTAAGTAAGGTCTTGGAAACCAGATCTAGGAGATTAGGATTTATCTTATAAGAAATGGGATGCCATTGAAGGTTTATAGCTGGAAAGTAGCTTGATCTCTCTCAGCTCTTATCATCTAATGTTTTTTTTTTTTTTTTTTTTAAATTTTATTTATTTATTTATTTATTTATGGCTGTGTTGGGTCTTCGTTTCTGTGCGAGGGCTTTCTCCAGTTGCGGCGAGCGGGGGCCACTCTTCATCGCGGTGCGCGGGCCTCTCACTATCGCGGCCTCTCTTGTCGCGGAGCACAGGCTCCAGACGCGCAGGCTCAGTAGCTGTGGTGCACGGGCTTAGTTGCTCTACGGCATGTGGGATCTTCCCAGACCAGGGCTCGAACCCGTGTCCCCTGCATTGGCAGGCGGATTCTCAACCACTGCGCCACCAGGGAAGCCCCTCATCTAATGTTTTTAATCCCAGTAAACATTTTTGGAGTGATTCCTATGTGTCAAACACCATTCTAGGTATTTTACAGATATTAATTCTCACAAGCCCCTGAGGTAAGGTATTAATATTGCCTCCCAATTTTACAGAGGAAACAGGGACAGTAAACAATTAAACAACTTGCTCCAAGGACTTGATTAATGAGTGGTGGAGCAGGGATGTGTGGGGAAAATTCTAACTTTTCTCTCATTCAGGGGAATTTGACCCTGCAGAGATATAGGGTTCTCTCCAAAACATGCATGAGGGGGTTCATGACATAGAATGGATGGGTCTGTCCAAATGCTGCAGACGTAGATGGCAAAGATGGGTGGGGTCCATTGTGAAGGAATCTGGTGAGCAGATTTCTGTAGGTTGAGGCCATCTGTCTTCTGAGAGGAAGACTTTAGAAACTGACCACACAGGAACGTGCAGAACTTAGCAGCTACCAATCACATGTGATTTTTGTCCCAATAATTTAAATCCCTCCAGAATCTACTCTGACACTTTCTCAGATCTCTTATCCTTTTATAAATTATATGAGCAAGGAGGGGAAGGAATGAATATATCAAGCTCTAACTGGGATGAATTCTTACCATTTAAATTTTAGGTAACTTCCCCAGAAGTCAAAGTTGATCTTTAAATCTAAGTGGAGCTAATGCATCTCTAAATCAAAATAGACCTGATTATTCTCAGAGAGAGAGGGAATAAGGAAGAACGGCTGCCAGTTAGAAGCTAATGTAGCTAAATGCATCACAGACATTTATGATTTAAGCTGAAATTTTACTTTTTAGGGAAAATGAAAATCAGCCAATCTTCTAATTTGGTGCATTAGGGAGGAAAGAATCATGTAATGGAGAGAATAAATGCACATCTTGCAACTGTAACCTCTAGCAATTTGCAAACCTGACAGGGATGTCCCAAATGTAAACTCCAGAGTATGTTCAAGAAAGAGAACAATGGGAAGAAAATTTTAAAACACAGTGACCACTGCTCTGTCACTATCATTTGATCTGTCACACCTTCCTTGTGACCACCTGCTTGTAACCACTCTCCACTACCTCCATCCCCTTGCCAAAGGCCAGTTTCTGATAGCTATAGGTGAATTCTGAAGGATGGGGGGATCCTTGGAACATCATTAGAAAGAGAACAAAAATAGTTTTGTAGCAACTTAGATTTCTCCCTCATTAGTCAAAAATAGATCCCCACTGCTTTGTGTAAATAAGTCTTGTTCTAACTCTGGCCAGTGAACTAACGGCTTTGCATCCTCATGCCTCAGTTTCTTCAGGTGGGAAATGGGGATACTAATCCTACCTCCCCCACACTGTGGTTGGGAGAATTCAATGAGATGATAAAAGTGAAATGATTACATCAACAGTATTTCTCAGGGCTGTGCTGTACACCAGGCACCATTTTAAGCACTTCACCTCTGCTGACTCTTAATCGTCCCTGGACCTTAGAGGGTGCTGTTACTGTTATTCCTATTTTGCAGATGTGCAAATTGAGGCACAGAGCAGTTAAGGAGTGTGCCCAAAGTCAGACAGCAAATAATGGAAGGAGTAGGTCTTACACAGATGCAGGCTATAATCTAGGGGTCAGCAAACTATGGTTTATCAGTGAGAGTCCACCACCTGTTTTTACAGAACTTGCAAGGAAAGAATGGTTTTTACATTTGGAATTGGTGAAAAACATCAAAAGAAAAATAAGTTTGCAGCCCATGAAAACTGTAGGAAATTCAAGTTTCAATGTTCACAGATAAAGTTTTATTGGAACACAGCCATATCTCTTCATTTATATATTGCCTTTTGCTCCTTTCACACTGAATCATCAGAATTGAGTAGCTGAAAAAGAGACCTTGTGGCCCACCCCTGCTCTTAGCCACTACACGATACAGCCAACCAGTCTACTTGACCCCTAGGTGTTGAGGGACCCAAGGTTGAATTAGCTATGTCCCACTTTCCATTTGTGTATAACTTACTAAGTACCTGTGTGTGGGCCCATGCATTCAGCCACTCACTTCTGGACATCTTTCTGATAAGCAAAATTAACATCTCAGGCACACTGGAAATGCCCCATGATTAATGAAATCTTGCCCAGGTTCCCAAAAGAGCTGAGCGCCTCTCACATCAGGCCATTTGGCTGGCACGGCCACTCTCTGCTCCTCTGTTTTCACACTTTCACCTGAGAGCCTCAATAATTCTCTTATCTCAGCCAAGAAAGGCACGGCCACACATCCTCAGAGCTTATTAAGTCTGTGCACAGAAAGGCAACTAGAGAACTGCAAGAACTATCTGGGTTAACCAGTTAAAAATCACTCTTGCCTAAAATAACCTGGTAATGAGTGAGTCCTGCTATCATATTCATTAAAAAGGAGCATTTCTCAGAGAGCCAACCAGAATGGAGATTGTGCCAAAATTAGCTTACAATCAGAAATGCACTGCCAGGGGCACTGAATACAATTAACCAAAATAAAACAGAGGTAAAACACATAAGGAAAACCCGCCTAGTCAAGTTGAAGGGACCTTTTCATTTTATAATGAGAATAGCTAGCATTCACTGAGAGATTACCATGTGCCAGGAAATAGGCTAATAGCCTTTGTGGATCATTTCACCATTCTTTAAAATGCCCCAATGAGATGGTTCCTATTTTCATTCCCATTTTGCAGATAAAAAAATTGAGGCTCTGAGAAGTTGAATTACTTGCCCAAGGGGACACAGCTAAGTGAAGGAGCTAGCCTGTGATTCCAGGCAGATCTAGTTCCAAAGCATACAACTCCACACTCCCTAGGGATAAAAATTGGTCACGACAGGTTATAGGCAAAGGCAGGTGGTGGCAGAGCTGGGACAATTCAGAACTTGAGAAACAATACCACAGATGGGGATGAAGACACATGTGTACTGTTTGTAAAGAAGGAAAGGGGAGGAACATTTGTTTGATTGCCTCTAATTCCAAATCATCGTAACCATAATCATTATCATCATCATCATCAAAGAAGCTAATACTTATCAAGAATTTACCATGTGCCAGGTCCTGTTCAAAGCGTATTACCTCAGTGAGCCCTTACAATGCTATCTCATTTAATCCTTAACATTACTCTTTAGGTATGACCTATATTATCCCAATTTTATAGATGGGGAAACGGAGTCACAGAGATGCGGTAACTTGTCCTAAGACCCCTCAGCTGGAGTTTGAGGGTGTAAGATCAAACAGTCTGACTCCAGAATGCACACTTTTAATCCCTGCTTGTCCCTGCCTCCCTCCCTTTGTGCACTAGAGCCCCAGTGCTTCTCAACACCTTGGATTATCACGATGCCTTCCACTCTCCTGCAGGGCTCCTTGATTCTCTAGCTATTTTTTGCAGCACCTTTCCAATTGTATTAGCTGTTTACATGGCAGTCTTCTCCAACCACTCCATCTTCACACGAAAATATATGTGTGCACCCGCACACACACACACACACACACACACACACACAGTATGAACTTCTTCAAGTCAGTTACCCTGTGTGAGCCCTTCATCAAACACAACGCTTGACAGCACCGTGATAAACAGTGGAATGGGGAACGGTACAGTGACTGAGAATCCAAGCTCTAGCATACCCTGCCTCCCCACTTATTGTAGCTTTAGCTAAGTTATGTCTCGGGACCTCAGTTTTCTCATTTATTACGTGATAATTATGGCACTTACCATAATGTAGGATAGTCATTTGGATTAAAAAGGACTATGCATGTCAATATCTTAGCAACACCCAGCAAATGAGCATTTGAAAAGAAAAACATTATTAATAAAACTAGGTAGAAAGAATGGATAGATGGATGGATGCATGCATGCATGGATGGATATTTGGAAAGACGAAATTCTAGCTAAGAGAAGGGCTGGTTTAGAGAAAGAAAGTGAGAGAGAAGAAAAAGTAAAGGTTTTGTTTATAATAAAAAGATCTTAAATCTGCACAATTGAGAAATCTCTCAAGCTGCAGGATCAGGCTGTGACCCACAGATAAGCAAGATGTTCATTTCTAAAACCCAGTCCAGCAGTTGACTCTGCTGGACATTCACCAAAGTTATTTCAAGATTCTTGTTCCCAGCACTATTCGTTAATGCCTACCAGAAAGCAGACAGGAGATGAGAATAGATAAAATAACAGGTGAGACTGAAAACCTCATCAAGGTAAGAGCTGCTTGGCTTAATACTGAGTCCCTGGCACAGAGCAGTCTCTTGTATTTTATAACTCTTTGATGAGTCAAGGTAGGCTAAATTCTAGATTTTAAGCAAAACAGAAACAAACCGCCACAATTTCAACAATTAATACCATGAAGAGTTATCTATCACTCCTGTCACAATCTATGTGGATCCTTTTATTTGGGGTGGGGGAGGGGTTTGATGACTCCCTGCAGTCGTGTAAGCCTCCTTCCATCTTGTGGTTCCGCTGTGCCCCAGTGGATCCTCTGCCTCTAGCTGGCAGACAGGACAAGAGAGCAAATGTGCGTGGAGGACGACACAGAAGTAAGGCTTACCCTTACATCAGCCTGCAGTCCACTGGGCAGAACCCAGCCTACAGAAGACTGGGAAATGTAACCTAGCTGGGTGCCCTGAAGAAAGAAGAAAATGATTTGGTGAATAACTAGCCAGTCTCCACCACGGGGTTCACTAAATACGTGTTAAATGGAAAAGTGAATGTCTATTAGAAGCAAAGAGGGACTTCCCTGGTGGTCCACTGGTTAGAGTTCCACACTTCCCTTGCAGGGGGTACGGGTTGGATCCCTGGTCGGAGAACTAAGATCCCACAAGCTGCGCGGTGTGGCCAAAATAAAAGAAAGAAATGTAGCCCACGATGGATGATACACAGTGGTAGGGAGGAGCCGAACATCTTCCTACATGCACACATCTAAGGACACTTACTGCAAGTCACTACCTGGCTGGAACTCAGGAGGCCCTAGTGCTCCCTGTGGGTAACTTCTCACATGGAGGCCCTCCTTCCCTGTCCCGGTCCCCAGGTCCACCTATTCTACATTGATACCTGCACTGGTGGCTGCTGCAGCCATGATTCCCAGATGTTGGGATGCTGGATCACACTAACCCAATGCCACCATTGAGAATCAACTTTGGACTTCTCAACTCCACAATCAAGTGAAAGGAAAACCCAGATTTAATTTCCAGTCAAGGTACCAGAAACAGTTTATTGATTTTTAAAACAGAAATGTGAGGAAACATGTGCCAAGCCCCTGGTGCCCACTGAAAGAGCAGTCAGAGCTTTATGGTACTGGAGATGCTACCAAACCAGGACACTTATCAGGCGGGCTCCTACTAAACAGGCTTGTGTATGCATCTGCATCCCCGATACTCACAAGCATCTGGAGGGCAGGGACTGAATTATTCATCTCTGACTCCTTTGCAGGAGGGCTGAGCAGAGCCCTGCACTTGACAGCACGTGCTACTAGTGGACATGTGTCCTTCTGGTCTACCCACCATCTCTCAGCTTCATGCAGCAGCACCCAGCTTGCCTTTGGGAAACCACCTCACTCTCCACATTTAATCTATAAAATTAAGGGTGACTCTGCTTCCAGCTCCAGAGCTGGTAATGTGACCTTGGCCTGGTCAATCTCAGCAGTCCACCTGGCGTTGTGCCTGGATTGGGGATCATGGGTGAATCATGGTCAGGCCTCTGCAAAGATGGTTGGAAAACAACAACTCTCTATCTACAGGGTTGTGAAACTATGAGACTACAAATCTGGGCCTGCCAGCAGCTATTTGGTACCTCATGAGAAGAGCCTGCCTAAGACTGAAGTCACCACAGACGAAAACAGAGCCAAGAGATGGAGAGAAACCAATTCAATTTGACAATAGTCAAGCCCCAAATTCAGTTGTTCCTGGAGCTCAATTCCCTGGACTTTTTCAGTTAAGTGAAACTATACATTTCCCATTTTGAGTTGGGTATTAATCCCTTAAAATTTAGAGGATCCTAACAAAAGTAGGTTTCAGAATGCTTGTTGAATCAAACTGCAATCACATTTGGAATATTTTCTTCTATAAATGCTCTGCTGGGTTTCGATCCAAATCAAGAAGTCTCCCTTGAATCCATGTTCCTGCCTCATGATGAGCCCAGTTACAGTGTGGTCTCTCTGAGGATGGGACAATAGAAGCGAGTAGGGGTAAAGACCTCAAATACATCGCACACCCCCACTACATTTTATGAAAGCACATAGTGATTCATGGGTTTCCTTCCATCTCCACTGCCATCAGCTTAGTTTAGCCTGTCATTTCCCACCTGGACTATATTCACAGCCTCCTGATGACTCTCCCCACTGCAGACTTATCCTCTCTGCTCCATCATAGTAACAGGAGTGACCCTAAAGCTTAGCTCATTGCATGTCCCCTGCTTACAATTACCCATGGCTTCCATTGAATCAGAGTAAAATTTGACCTTTTTACTATAGTATACAAAGACCAGAATGATCTAGCCCCTGTCTATTCATCAAACTGCATTTCTGGCCACTCTCTAGCCACTCCCTCCATCATGTACATGGTCACCTTTCAATTCTTCAAACTTCTCAATCTATTTGTTGACTACTGGCCTTTGACCTTGCTGTTACTGCCACTTGGAGTGCCCTTCTCCCAGCCTTTGAGAGCAATCTCAGGAGCGTTGGCCCTCTGCTCTAGCCTCTCTGGATGATTCACTAGTTCCACGACTTTCCATGTGCCACGCTCCATCCTGTGCCTTCTATTCCTCCCTCTTAGCTGCCTGAGAATCTCTTAGCCTCCCTGTGTCCCAGTCACCCTACATATAAGTGACTTTCCCAGCTGGTTTCCATTGGCTACATGGCAGAATTGATACTCCCTCATCTGTATTCCTTCAGCTCACCATGTGTGTAAATATGAAACCGTGGCACACGGTAATGCAGTCATTTGTTTATATATCTGAAGCCTCTACCAGACCATAAGTTTATCAAGGGCTGGGGCAATCTCTTATTCTTTCTGGTAGAACCTGGGGTTTAAATACCACCAGCAATGTTGTAAATACTCAATGAATGTTTGTTAAATAAAAGGAAGGAATGACTATTTGTTGAGTAAATTAACCAAGTGCTCTTGGGGCGAATTACTTAGCATCCCTGGCTGCAATTTCATCATCTATAAAATGAATGTCTGTGCCAGTAGTTCTCAATCATGGCTGCATCCTATAATCAGGTGGAGAGAGCTCAAAAATTCAGGTTCTTGATCTTACCTCCAGGAAACCTCATTCATTTATTCATTCATTTGTTCAGTGGATATTTATCAAGTGCCTACAACTTGCCAGACTTTGTTTCCGGGACAGGAGACCCACTTGTGAATGATCCAGGCCAGAGTCTTGCCCTCATGGAGCTTCTATTCCAGGAATCATATTAGCTCATATTTTTTGAGGCCATGTGACACTCTAGCATTGAAATAATGGCTTTGCATACATTAACCTACAGAGTTTCTACCTCAGCCCTGGGAGATGGGACTCTTATTTATCACTGAGGAGCAGAGAGCTTCACTTGGCAACTTCACACCTGTCATAAGCATGGGAGCTGGCCCAGGACCTTGATTCCAAACCGGTTCTCCTACACCGGATTGCTCTACTGAAAACACATCTGGGAAAGCTCAGTGGGGCCCAGGTGTTGGGTTTAAGAACCACTGTGCAAGGTAAATCAATAACTTGTAGATTGCCACCCACTGTGACTGGCTCAAGCAATGGTTCACAAAGCCCTGGCCAGTGAGACCCAAAAGCCCTTTGAAAAAATACAGTACGACGTATACTTACTCAAACGCTTAAAAACAGAGGAAGCACTGGACCCTACTCTGTGTCTATCACTGCATTCACTCCTCATGTAACCTGTGACCTAAGTGTTATTACCTCATTTTACAGATGAGGAAACAGAGACTTAGAGAGGCTCAGGGACCCACCCAAGGCCATTCAGCAGTCAGTGATAGAGCCAGGACTTGAACCAGGACTGCCTGACTCCAAGAAAAATGCAGACTTTTAATTCCCAAGCTTTAAGCCTTCAATAACAGTATGAATCTCTCCATACCGTCTGTCCCAGAAAGCCTCAGGCCAAAATTATATTACAGGCTGATGGCAGTGATTTAAGAGTGCTCTACTCATGGAGACCTCTGAGAGCAGGCGCCAGGGCTTGAATCTTTCTGTCTTAACGGATTCAACCTGAAACCTCCCCAGCAACAAAACAGCAAAAACCTTCACACAGGACTTCACACATTGCAAAGAGCTTTCCTACGGAATATCTGATTTACTCTTCACAGCCGCCCAGTGAAAGAGGTACTGACCTTGGCATGGACAGTACTCAGAATATTTAAAAATTGTTACAGCATTTGAACAGACACTGGCCATATGCACCCAATGTGGACATACCAGGGCGTACATGGTGATGGAGCAGAGACTGGAGTAATGTGCCTGCAAGCAAAGGAATGCCACGAATTGCCGGCAACACAAGAAGCTAGGAGAGAGGCATGGGACAGATTCTCCCCTAAAGCCTTCAGGGAGAGTGTGGCCTTGCTGATACAGGAATCCCCCTCTTTTCAAAAGTTTGCTTTACACCACTTCTCTTTTATGAAAAACCTACATTAGTACCTGTCTTCCCCAACATAAAGAAATTTGAAGAGGATTTTCACTTTCACAAAACAAGGCGAAAATTGAGAATAGTACTCAGCATTTGTTTTGCGGCGAGTGGTTATTGAGGCAGCGCACCGCGACAGCAAGAGTGGTGCCACCAAGCTCCTTCCCCGAGAACTGCACCCAGCATCTCAGCATGGAGCCGTCATAGCTTTGAACTGTGTCCGTGAGCATCTGTGCTTTATCTCGATTTATTCTGTTCATCGTTTGTGCAAGATGTGCCCTAAGGTAATTCCTTCTTTGCTTTATGCCATTTCAGCTTAGGAATGGTTTCACAGGAACGCTCAATTTGGATTGCAGGGGAAGCTGTACCTTGATTTCAGACTTTGTTGCCACCAGAACTGTGAGAGAATAAGTTTCTGTTGTTTTAAGCCACCTAGTTTGTGGGACTTTGTTCCAGCAGCCCTATCACACTAATACAGAGTCCCAAACCCTTTCTGCCATGTCTAGCTCCAAAGTCACCCAAAGGCCTGGCTTCAGGCAGCACTGGGAACTTAGAACCCTCACTAAGTGCATTCCTGAGGTATCACAGCTTCAGTCTCTCCATTATTAATTGTTATTAACTCACTCGGTTAATGCCCGGTTAATGAGCTTTATGGAGCACTTTAAGCCAGGATATGGCTTTTCTAAAGATGCCATGAGTGCCACGAGTAGCTCTCCACGATGCAGAAAGCACTCTAGTTCTGAGACTCACAGGCTGAAAGGCAATTGCGGCTGCAAACAAGTTGCGCGGCCATAATCAGCACAATCCCGTGCCGCTTACAACAAAGTCAGGCCGTCTTTCTGTGGGGAGACAGAGAGGCCTGCTCTCCGCTCTGGTTTCTGCTTGCACATTATTAACGTGTAATGAAGAGTAGGTTCTGCTTTATTGATCTTCAGGCCAGAGCTACATGCGATGCTGCCTAAGAAAAGCCCCAAAGGATTTTATTTGATTTTTGCACACAACAAGAAGCTCCCTCGCCAGATCAGCTGCTGGACTGATGGGGGTTTCACCTTGAAATTGTTGACATGGTAGCAAAACAGGAATGTCTATATTTGCAAACGTTTGCTCAGATATACATCCCTGCTGTTTGCACCCTGTCAAATGCGTCCCTGGGAAATATCAGGCCACACTGAGGAAGGGGGAAAATGCAGCCCAGAAGAGATCAGAACCACGAGAGGACACCGATGCGACGCGCAGCACGGAAAGGTGATGATGGGGTTTTGTCTTTGCAAAATGACAAGTTACAGCCTCAGTCAGCTCCACCTCCTTTCTTCTATTCTGCTCTCACAACATTCCTAGTTAGAAAATTCCCAATGTAAGAACCCCAGAAATGTCCTTTCTCCCTTAGTTGTGTCATAATTTTACTGGGTGCCTTTTACGGGATATTTGGTGGCAGCTAAGCCATGTATTGGCTGCTACATGGTGTTGAAAACTCAAGAGCCAGCCTCTCCCCAGTCTGCTAGTGGCTCAGTTTTTTGGCTCGGCCTGAAGGCAGATAAGGAAATGGCCTTCCAGAAAAGGTCAGATAAGATCACAGGACACAGAGCAGCAGGCCAGCCTGGCAGACTCTGCCCAAGCTGTCAGACAGTGCCTGGCCTCCTCAAGTCCCCTGGAAGCTTGGGGTTCAAGGTTGCTGACAGCTCCCTCCAGCCAACAGTAGACCCCTGCAGTCCCCATGCACCAAAATTGCACACATAAAACCCATTTGAGAAAGAATTCCCTCCTGGGCTCAGGTGTGTCCTTCGGCTCCTGCCCTGATAGGAATTGGTTCTTCGAAACCTTGGAAGAACATCTTGTGAAAAAGCAAAATTGACAGCCCACCCTGAGTCCGTTTGTCAGGAGGAAAGGAGATGAGAATCCTCCATATGACCCTTACAAAGAGAGAGAGACTCAGATCCAAATTGGGACTAAGATGTTCCCAGGTTCTAAGGGATTCCTCTCTCCTAATTGCCTGCATAGCATGTCTGTTAAATTGAGATAACGCTTAAATAGGGGCTAAAGAAGATTCATGAGGGAGTCACAAAAATGATTAAAAGGTTGTAAAATTGGGGCTTATGGATGGAGGATATGGGGGTTATTTATCCTGGAAAAGAGAAAGCTGAGGAGGGACATATAAAGACTTCCTACTAGATTAAATATGTAAATAAGCAGACACCCAGCTGGCCTGGAATCTCAACCATTTGGCAGGGAGAGTGGATATTGAGGGGGGTTACTAGTAGTTTTAAAATCCTTAGTTGCCTGCACAGATTTCTGAGGGGTTGGTTGTTGCTGGGTAAGACAAGTTATGGATACGCCAGGTTCATTTTAATGAGCCCAGACACCACCCACTAAAAATCATTTCCAGCTAAGCGTGTGATGAAGGCAGGTTTTTTTGGTCCATCGCCACAAGCAGAGGCCTTGCAGGGTTCCTTGTATGAGGGCAGACTCTAGGACTCATCCCTTCTTCAGTTCCCCAACTAGGGTCAGGTGTTAGGAGGGACAATCAGGGGGCTGTGTCATCCAGACAGAATGATGCTGGAAAGAGCATCCCCTCAGGATGATGAGCTGAGCTTGGCCAGAGGCAGGAGAGGTGTCCCCTCGCTCAGAAGAGGCATAACGCGCCTGACCTCTGGTTCTACCTCCTGACCACACTGCAGCCAGTCATCCTTTCACTCAATGTCCTGTTGAATGAATTCTCCTGTTAGAGAATCTGTGTGTTTATTCGGCACCCCAAGGAATTCTCATGTGGGTGGTACCCCTTAGACTTGCTATTGTCTCCCCTGACTCCTTTTTCTTGCCAAGCATCCTTTGCCCCCCCTATACGCACACAGCTGCCCAGAATCCTAGTCACTCAATAAGCATTTACTATGTACCCAGGTGGCAGGACTGTAAAGATGGCTGCCCTCATGGAGCTTAGAGTATAGCAGAGGAAGTAAGATACGTAAACACATGATCTACATGAAGCTGAATATGAGGGCAGCCCCCAGGGAGGGGCAAAGCCCTAGGAAATTTCACTAGAGAAACTGAAGATGGTTGAGAGCTGGAACTATCAACGGAAAAAAAAACGCACAGCCTACAAGTTGAGAATTATGTTTTATTTGGCGGGCTTTCTGAGGACTTCCCAGGTCTGAAGAGATCAGGGAGGAGCCAGGATATACAGGAGTTTTGCAGCAAAGACCAGGGAGTCAGAGCATGAAAAGATTACTGTTAATTAAAGAAAACCAGACATCTTACTGAATTTAGCACTTTTCTATGTATGGGAAGATGCAAGAGTCTGGGCTCATTGAAATCATCCCTTTGATATGCACTTTAGCTATCTAGGGCCAGCTTCCCATTCTTTCCCATCCTGAGTCCCTTCAGGGTGCACCACTGGGGACTGCTGCAGCGGCTGAGGGCTTGATGGTGGGCACCCTGTTTGCTTCCATCCTGAGTTCCCTCAGGCTCACCACTGGGGACAACTGTAGTGCCTTGATGGCTGCAACATCCTTTGTTTACTGATATGGCAGGCAACATTTTTTCATTCACAGAACCCAGGAAGATTTCCAGGAGGTGAGCACACTGGGAATAGGTGGTCCTTGCTGGAGTTAACCCCACGCAGGGCTATGGAAACAGCCAAGAATCTGAGAGACCAGTGGGTCAGCCATTTAGCTGGGGCTTTCAGGGAAGGATAGGAAAGGGTGGTGGAGAGATTAAGCACTGATGCAGGTGGGGGTGTGGATCATCGCTCATGGTGTGCTTTAATGCTGATTTTTTTTTTTTTTTCTTTTTTTTTTTTCTTTTTTTGGCTGCACCACGAGGCATGCAGGATCCCGGTTCCCTGATCAGGGATCGAACCCACACCCCCCGCAGTGGAAGTGCAGAATCTCAACCACTGGATCACCAGGGAAGTCCCTAATGCTGAATTTTAACAGTAGTCATTAAGAAAGTTACATAGAAAAAACATGATGAGCGAGGCTCAGGGCAGTGAGTTTGGAGGTCATCATAGTCGGTCTGGTGAGAGATAATAAGGCCATTTACAGAGGTTCCGGGGCAGGATTAGTTAGAATGGAGAAGAACAAGCAAGGTGCTCATATTAAGCTTTCCTTTCCTTTACATATAAATAGTATCAATGATAATAACAAATCACTGAAGTGAGTCCCGGAAGGGAGCATTCTTAAATAATTTTGTTAAGTTATGTGTTTAAAAGTAATAAAATAAAAAAAAAAAAAGTAATAAAATAAAACGTATTCTATAATTTAGACTTTCTCTAAATTACACCAGCCTTTAACTAATGAGTAGAAATTAATGAAGATTAACCATTTTGATACAGGAAGGGTTATTATCTTCATCAAGGCCATGCTACATAATAGCATAGCACTATAGAAGTAGAACATTCAGTAAAGGAAAGGTTGCTGGATATTGCTATGTTGGTAAAAAACATACGGTAAAGTTAGATAAAATAATCTGATAGTATCTGTCCTCCGGGAGAAGACTGGAGTGTAGGAAGGCAAGAGAGCAGAGATTAATGCTGAGGCCTCTGGATTAAGGCCACCTGGGTTCAAATCCAACCTCTACTGCCTAGAAGCTGTGTGATGTCCAGCAAGTGATTTAATGTCTTTGAACATCATTTCCTCAACTGTAAAATGGGATTAATAAGAGCTCCTAACTTGGAGCACTGCTGTGAGGATTAAATCAGATATTGTCTTTGAGGCACTGGCCACATAGTAGGAACTCGTAAGCATTATCTAGCATCATTATCACCATGGGGATTTCCCGAGTGCCCAAACCTGAGACTAAGTTTCCGTGTTTCATCAACAGCAACATATGGTGGGAAGACCCCTAGTCCAGACCATAGTACTGGATCATAGTCCTGGCTTTACCATGGATGAGGTGGGTGACCCAAGGAGAATACCCTTGATGTCTTTGAGCCTCAGTTTCTTGTCTGTACAATGAGAAGGCAGGTCTGCATTGTAATTCTAAACCCCTTTTCTTAGAAAAGCCATCCACTTTTTATCAAGCAGAATCTCCCCTTGAGCCCTAATATCTACAAGAGAATAAAGCATAATTACCCCGGTTGATGTTTGCTCCCAGGGCCTGAGTCCCAGCTGCGTTCTTCACCCTATCCCTCTTGCACCCTCGCCACTTAAGGACCTGAGTCCCCCTCTCAATACTAGACCTCTGTAGAATACAGTTTAAAAACTATAGGAATAGGGTCCTACAAGATCATTTGGGATTCTAAGATTTTATCCTCATGGGAAGAGATGATCAGGGGCTGTCCAAATGGCAAGATGAAATAAAGTCTGTGATAAACCCTGAAGATATCTTTGTAAATTGTGTGCCCTTCCTGATCATAATTAGAAACTCCACAGTGCAGTCACTTACATGCTACCCTTTCATGTCGATTCCTGTTAGAAGACCTGGAGAGAGAAGTGGAAAATGCCAGGAGGTGTTTAAGATACAATGCAGTGCAGATGACTCGCCCAGACCTTCAGCTGCAACATATCATAACACTGATGCTGGACAGGAAGATTAGATGACTAGCTTCTTCCTTGACCTTGTTTATGCACCAGCTTTGTATTTTTAATGTTGGCCGTAGATGAAAAACAGGTGATACGGTCTACTCAATCAAATTGTTCTTTCATGCATACTTAAAATGGGATTATTTAATTCTGAAAAGTATATATTCAAATCTTTATATATGTATATGAATACATAAATAATATTATGATGTAATATAAAAATTTTATATATGTATATCAAATATATAATAAAGTATATCTCTCTATCAACCTATAGGTTGAGAATTTTTTAAGGCAGTCTTTCTCAGTCTCTCCTAACCCATATGTCACCAAGCTCAGAAGACAGTGCTGACTTTGCCACAACCCTTCAGGGGTTATCCAACCTCACAGCCTCATCTGGAGCCCTTCTGGTTAGAGAACTTCCTTTTTTCTCAAACCCATTCCTTTCTTGGGCAGCTCTATCTATTTTGCCTTTCTTTATTGACCTGAGATCTGTCTGCCCGTGATTTCTCCCCCAACAGTTCTATCTCTTCTCTCTCAGCAATGCATAGCAAGATGGCCACCCTTGCCTTGCAGATACACCAGGGCGGGGCCGCCCAGAGCCTTGGGAGCGGGGGGCCCCCACCCCCGTAGGTCTGGAAGGCCGGACCTCAGCTCCAGGACAACTGGAGGGCAGAGCCTCAACCAAAGAGGATTATCTCAAGTCAAGGTCTAAAGTAATTAGCCCCACTGGGTTTTGGTCTTGCTGGGACCCTCAGACCTGTCATTGACCCTTTCCTTCTTTCCTTTTTCTCCCTTTTGGAATGGGAATGTCTATCCTATGCTTCTCCCACCATTGTATTTTGAAAGCATATAGTTTGTTTGATTTCGCAGGTTCCCAGCTGGAGAGGGATTTGTCTCAGGTGAATCATACCTTGAGTCTCACCCATATCTGATTTCTATCGTAGGTAGATAAAATTTTGGACTTTAGACTTTTGAGTTGATGCTGGAAGGAGATGACTTTGGGGACTCTTGGGAGGGAATGAACGTGCTCCGGTCATTTCCCTGTGTTTGGAGGATACACCTTATTCCTTGCCCTCCAAAGAGCCTGGTGGCACCCATACACCACTGTGCATTCTGATGGCTCAGTGCCTATCTGGTACCAGTTGTTCAAAATGCTGAATATCATGTCTGTGCCTATCTATTTCCTACAAGTGTTTATAGCTCCCTCCTTATCTGCCATCTCCACAAAAAGTAAGTCAACTGGCCCTGTATACATACCTCATTAGAGATGGCTTTTGTTCAGTTAATGAACAAAAAAATCGAGCATGGAATTGCTGTTAATTAGTTAAGCTGGATACAACTAAATCAACTACTTGACTAAACTGTACTTCTGAGTTTATGCTTTAGGAAGCAAAGCAACTACCTGTGACAAAGACTATTTTCCTGCTTTCCAGTGGATGGTACACACTTTAGGACTCCAATCTGAGGTTTCTGTAGCACTCCCTGAGTTAAGTATCTTTTTCCTTTTGATGAAAGAGAACTCACTCAATGTAGAACCAAATGCAAACAAATTTTCTAACTTTGGAGTGGAGGGTGAAATTAAATAGCCAGAAAAAAAGATTTGGTTTGGAAAATGTTGTCAGCACATGCACCTAACTCACTGAAAACATTCTAAAATAAAAATGTCCCCTGTTCTTCCAAACATCATCCTGAATTGTAAATCCCTGCCACCACATTGCATGATCTGTCGCCCACGTGGCACTCCATCTCCTCCCGCTTCTCCTCCTTGCTAACTACTGGGCAGTCGCAGGCGCCTCTGCTCCAGGGCTCATTCGCTGGCTCTTCTTAGCCTTCCATAACCACACAGCTCCCTCCAAAGGTACTCCCCGAGCGTCTCTCTATTTATTTAGAACACTTACTGGGATTGCTCTTATCTTGCAAACTGTTTATTTGTTTATCACCTGTCTTCCCATCATGCTACTAGGAACTACATCTGCTTTGTTCATCTGTATATCTCCAGTGCCTCAAATGGTGCGTGGTACATAATAGGGTTGAATAAGTGTTTGTAGAAGGAAGGAGGGAGGGGGAAAGGGAAGGAAGGAGGGGGAGAAGGAAGGATGAAGGAAGGGTGGGAAAAAGAGAGGGAAGGAGGGAGGAAGGGTAACATGAGTATGAACTTGATACCTGATCTGTATTTAAGGCTGCAGCCACAAAGGAAGATACCATTGAACCCATTAAATAATACACCAGATAACCAAAATCTGTTGACAAAGCATCCACACCTTCCTAATGCAGTCAGAATTCACTCAGGAGAGAAAGGGTGATAACTTGCAGAATCATAAACAAAATTAAAAAACATAACAAGTATATCTTCTGTCCAGAATTATGTAAAGCTGACATAAGCAAAGCTCTTAATCCTCTTAGACCATAATCGATTTTTTAAAGTCTTTAAAATTTGAAAACCTGAAGACCAAGTTTGAATGAAATATTTGCAAGGAAGAAGCAGACATGTGTCATGAAATATGTCCCCACCAAACAAAAAAAAATTAAGGGAGAGGAAAATCTATTAATTTTTTGAATGAGTTTTCGGCTCACCAGCCCAGTGAAATTTCCACTGCTGAAATGAGCCTGGCTCTTTTGATTCAGATGGGGACGACGGGAAGCTGAGCTAATTTCCAGGAACCTGCTTTGCTTCCCACATGTACCACTAGAGGCAATTGTATGGCTCTGCTAATGACACATTGTATTAGCATATTGAATTCTAATTGTTACATTTCTGAGCATTCCCTTGCTGGAGAGAAAGACGGAGAAAATCAAATCTTAAGTAAAAATACACGGGACATGTCACCTGTTCAGCGGGGCCCCCAGAAGCGCAGCTGCACCTTGCTCTCTCTCGTGCTGATACACATCTGACAGCCCATCAGGAAATAATGGCCCAGAAGAAGACTATTTGCCTGGGTCCTCCCACTTTTGTGGCCAGCAAGATTTTTACTATCCCTGGCTTTATTTTGGATAAATTGCAGGTTTTTGATACAGGCATATGCTGGGTCTCACTGATGCCCACGAGGAAATAGGAAACCTTTCATTTGCCTGTCCAGCCAGCAATGCACTGTCATTCACCCTCCTCAAGGTCCAGCAAGGCATGACCTCATCCAGCACATCTATATCCTCCTCCCTTGTCTGCACTGGGCGTCTTCCAATAGCCTGTGCTTCATTTAACTGTTAAAAATTAATAAACATGTATTAAGTTGCTACTGTATGCTATGAACCCTGCTAAGACAGTTCAGACACTACCCCATTTACTTTGCACGATCCATGATACAGATGTTATTCTAGACATTTAGCAGATCAGGAAACCGAGGCTCAAGGAGGTTAAGCAAATTCAATTTAGTACAAAGCCTACTAAAGAGCCAGGGCTATCTAATCCGTAGCCTTAGCTCTTGACAGCTGAGTCCTGCTTCCTCCTCCAGGATCCCTTCCTGGATCCCTCAGGCCGAGACAAGGAACCCAGGTGTGGCCGACTCTGCAGCGCTTGCTCGTCAGCAGTTCCGCGCGGCCCCCACCGTGGGGCAGCACTGAGCACAGCGCATGGAGGCCACTGAGCTGCTTGTCTCTCCACCTTCATTGCATTCTGAGGTCTTTGGGTATAAAGGGTGGGGCTTAGATACCTCTGCAGTCCTAGCACTTAGTCACTGTCCGTGTGGAATGAATGAATGAATGAATGAATGAAAAGAGCGCTACACAAATGTTGAAGTAATGCTTAGATAAAATGGAACAATGCTGTGCCAGAGTTAACAGGCAAGAGAGCCAGAGCAGTCCCGACGGGCACAGCCTTAATGTTTCATTCAGTAACATCTGTAATTCAAACTTGAATTCAGCAAGCCAGACGCCCCAATCTGTGTGTGCAAACCACACTAGAGGCATGGTGCCCCCCAGAGCCTGCTGTGGCCTGAGGGCTGCTTCCACAGGGCTAAGAGACCCCCAGCCTGCCCCACACCCACCCCTGCCCCTTTATTTGTCTGTAACTTGCAGTTTTAGAGCTTAGGAACATTCAAGCCACAACACCCGACTTTTTTCAAAGGCCTTTTTTTAGCTGCAGCAGTGTGATGGGTTTTTTATTTGGTGCTGTTGTAAAGGAGGGCCTAGGGATGAAGGAGAAAGGAGAAAAACAGAATGCCTTGAAAACAGAAATTGGAAACAGATAAAAGCCAAGCTGAATACAGAGGTGGCTATAATATGGATGCCTCAGGAATTTGTGAAGTTACCAGTGCTGGACAGGATTGCATTCTGAGTCAGGGTAGCACCAATGGGGCTCTCTCCAACTGACTTCCCAAAAAAGAAAAGATACACCGCTGTAAACTGGTGTCCACCCCCTCCATCCAAGGGCAAAGAGGAAGGGGGAAGCAGAAAGCAAAATCTACGAGCTGGGATTTGAGAGGAGCCACGGCCATTTTCTTATTGTTTACAAAACGATTTTTACAGTTTTTCCTTGTCTCAGGTAGCAAACTGTCAGACTTAGCTGTCATGTGCAAGTGGCTGACTTAGCAGGAAGCAGTGATATGGAGACTGGAGGTGACACTGGGATAGGAAGAAAGCTGACGAAGCGATGTCAGTCTGGCTACCACCGTGTGCATCGATACTACTGGGATTCAGAAGTGGTGTGGAACACTCCCCAGTGATGTGCCTCCAAAGGGGTGAGGGAGGTGGGGTAGTTATCCTCCGATCCCTATTCCATAGCCTTAGCTCTTGACAGCTGCTCCTGGGGCGTGAGGTCCCCAGCACTTCTGGCCCGCCCTGCATGCAGGCTGACGATGCTCCTGCAGCCACGGCAAGGGCTCATCCAGGGTGTGCAGTGAGAAGCTGCCAGAAGGAATGGTGAGTGAGGAGTAAACATGAGTGGGACACTAACAGGATGTGCAGTAGCCTTGAATTATATTACACATACTTTATGCTATCTTATGTTTGTGTGTATTAAGTGTCTGTAGGTATACATATACATGCATATATAGTACACACATACACATATATGTACACACATATATCTGAGTGTATAAGTGTTTATGTGAGTGGAAGGAAACAAAAAAATGTAAGTAATGGTTACCTCTGCATTATTAATTGATGCCATAAATATTATGTACAAGCCACTGTTCTAGGAGTGGGAATACACCGTGACCAAACTAAATGAGGTCTTTAACCACACAGGGCTTACATTACAGTCCAGAGAGACAGAAACACACAAATCAACACAGAGGATACATTTTTATCAGGCTAACTGGTGTAAAGAAAACTGAGAAGCAAGAGAAAACCTCAGTCTAAAACTGAAGTTCTTACTGAGATGTGACTCATAAAAAAACAGGCAGGAAAGGGGCCTGAGGCAGAGGAAACAGCACACACAATGGCCTTAAGATAGGAAGCAGCTTGTTATCATCTTTATACTTTTATATTTGTAAATTTTCTGCAATGCTTCCTTATGGTGAAAATCGGAGGGGAAAATACAATTATTTTAAAATATTCTTTGAGTGAAAGAAAGAAAAATCCAAACGAAGACTTACTGATTCTTAGAAATTTGACTGATACAACACTCCAAAACTGGTCATCTGCTGGGAATCAGAAAACCTCCATTAACTTCTCTTAATGGATGGCAAGTCCAGAATCAATCAATAAGTATTTATGGAGCTCATACTGTGTAAAAGGCACTGAGTTTGGGCCCTGGGGAGCACTGAGATGAGCAAGACAGTGGCCCCTTGTCATGCTGTCCATGTCTAGTAGGGGAGGCTGGGATCGTAGGAAATTTCATGATTAGATTTATCATGGTAAGAACCATGACAGAATATAGATAATACGCCCGGAGACTAATCCAGGCAGGGGCAAGTTTAGGAAGGCTATCTAAGGTGCAAGACATTTGAACTGGGCTTCCAGAGCGAGTAAGCTTGCCATAGCCACAGAGGGTGTTGCAGACAAGAGAACAGCATGGACAAGGGCAGAGAGAGGAAAACTGCAGCACACTATGGGGAATGAGTCAATTACGGTGACCAGAAAATCTGCTACTTAGCATTCAGGAACAGAGGACCGGGTTGATGGAATGGCATGCCAGAGCACTTCAAGTGCCATGAATGACGATCATTAGCTGGTTTGCCGGCCACTCATCCCTTTCCCTGCTTCTGATGACAATGCTCCAGTTTCTCCGTGGAGCCGCCCCTGCCCATGCAATCCAAGTCCATGTGATTGGGTAAAGCTAACAATTCATCATCTCTGGCTTCAGAAGAGGATATGTGAGTACGGCCTGGCCAACCAGAACATCCCATCCTCTTGTGCATAGCAACTGGTTGAATGATGGGCACATGACCTAATGAGAGAGAATTTAGGTCAAAGATTTATACTGAATGTGTTAGGAGAAGAGAACTCCTCTCTCTGCTGGAGCTGCCGAGGGGATGGACTGTACGTCTGAGTCTGCTGCTAGAAACCACTCTAAGACCATGATGAGAAAGGCTTTGTCAGAATGGAGCTAACAAAGAAGAAAGTATTGCTGAGTGAGGAAGCAAATAAGACATTTTCCTAATGACAACTTTTAATGAACTGCCATGACGGAAACTAAGTCAGCTCTAGGTTTTCCAATTGTGGAACCCAATAAACCTCCTTTCTTTCCTTCTTGAGCTAGTTTGGGGTAGATTTCTGTCCTTTGCAACCAAAAGCCCTAATTAGTATACCACCCTAAACATATGCCCACACAAGGACTCATTCATGAATGTTCAGAGCAGCTCTATCCATGAAAGCCAAAAACTGAAGACAATCCAAATGTCCACCAACAGGTGAATGGATAAACAAAATGTGGTATATTCATAAAAATACTATTCAGTAACAAAAAGGAATAAACTGCTTACACATGCAACAATATAGATGAATCTTAAAAACGCTCTCCTAAATAAAGTCAGACACAAAGTGCTGTATGATTCCATGTATACGAAATTCTAGAAAAATGAATCTAATCTATACTGACAGCCAATCAGTGATTGTCTGAGACCAGGGACATGTATGGGGATAGTCTGGGAAGGGGCACAAGGGACATTTTAGGGTGATAAAATATTCTATTTCTTGACTGCACTGTGGTGGTGGTGAGGCAGGAGATAGACGGGCCCCAGGCTGAGCAGCTGGAGTTTGCCCCCTGTGGGCAGATAGTCCAAGATGAAGATAACAGCAGGAGCGAGAGAAGAGGCTGGGCCCTGCCCAGATAAGAGATAAAGAGACCAAGTACTTCTCATTCTCGAGGTCAAGGAGACCTTCCCAACTACACATGGGCAGAAAGGCTCCTCGGGGGCCAAAAATGGAGGGGGTGCCACCCCACAGTAATCAACCTACCCATAGGCCTCTTTGCTAGAATCCATCTTGGCTAAGAGATATACATGCACACAAGGGAGGACCCTGAGTTAAACCAAATACTGACTCAGAGCCAGGCAAAGCAAGGTGATTGGCCAGAGGAAACCTGGAAGAAATGCCCCATATAAGTGATTCAAACTACCATGTGGGCACGACTCTCTCTGTGAGTAGTCTGCCCATGTGTCTATCCACATGTACTCTTTTTCCTCCTAATAAACACTTTACTTGTTTCACTACTTTCCGTCTCCTTTTGGAAATTCATTTCTACACAGCCAGCGGGCCAGGGCCTTGTCACTGGCCACTGGCTGTCAGGGTCTAGCGGCTAGGATCAGCGCTCTCACTGCCGCAACCCGACTTCAATCTCCGGCCGGGGAACTGAAATCCTGCTTCAAGCCACTGCAGGCCGAGGCCACCCAAGATCAGTGGTTACATGGATGCATAAAATCTGTCAAAACTCATAGAAATATATTCTTTTTTTGGCTGCGCCGGGTCTTCGTTGTGGCGCACGGGTTCTTCGCTGTGGGCTTCTCTCTAGTTGCGGCGCGTGGGCTTAGTTGCCCCGTGGCATGTGGGATCTTAGTTCCTCGACCAGGGATTGAACCCGTGTCCACTGCATTGGAAGGGCAGAGTCTTAACCACTGGACCACCAGGGAAGTCCCCAAAAGTAGTTTTTAAACTCCCTTTGCTCCCATCCCATTTTTAGCATTTTAATTCCCTATAAAAATAAAGTTTACTGTGAATGTTTAGGTAACTAGAGTACCAAGCAAAATATACAGTAAAAGACACCACATTTCTTTTTTGTTTTCTGAGCGTGTCCTGTCATGCCTGGACCAAATTATAGGTAACTATGAACTACAGGTTGCTTTGAAGTCCAAGAAAATAGAGGTTTGGGAAGTAAGAGACTTAAATAATGGGTGCATTTTAGTGAATATGAACCTTAATAAAGTTGATTTAAAAAATAAATGCAGGGCTTCCCTGGTGGCGCAGTGGTTGAGAATCTGCCTGCCAATGCAGGGGACACGGGTTTGAGCCCTGGTCTGGGAAGATCCCACATGTCGCAGAGCAACTAGGCCCATGAGGCACAACTACTGAGCCTGCAAGTCTGGAGCCTGTGCTCCACAACAAGAGAGGCCACGGTAGTGAGAGGCCCACGCACCGTGATGAAGAGTGGCCCCCGCTCGCCACAACTAGAGAAAGCCCTCGCACAGAAACGAAGACCCAACACAGCCAAAAATAAATAAATAAATAAATTTTTTTTAAAAATGCAAAATAAAAATATTTTCAGACAAAAATATATATACTGTTCTAAAGAGTCTTAATATCATTGTACAGCAAAGGAAGAGCCAGTGGAAGTTTTTGAGATGAGGGTTTCCCTTTCAGGGTTGTTTTGCAGGAGGTCCATATGTTGTCAGAGTTCATTGTGTAGTGGGTAAGAGGTTAGGTATCTGGGCAGAACCCTCCAGATTCAAATTGTACATCTACCCATGTATTATCAATGTGACTTTGGGGATGTTACTTAATTTCTCTGTGCCTCAGGGTTTTTTTTGTTTTGTTTTTTGGTTCTGTTTGTTTGTTTTCATTTGTAAAATGTGGATAATAACACAACTTCAAAAGGCCATTGTAAAGACTGAATGAATATGCATGTAAAACACTCCGAGGAGAATAATAATGCATGCTCAGAAATGTTAAGCATCTTAGTAATAGTGATGGAAGTATCAATTGGATGGGGAAAAGGATAATGGCAAAGGGACCATGTGGTGTGGCTAAGAAAATAGGACATTGAACTGGGGCAATGACCAGGAGAATGAAAAGGAGATGTGAATTTGAAAAATATTTCAGAGGTAGAGTCAACAGGATTTGGCAACTAATAGATGGAAGGAAGAGGAAGAAATAAAAAATTACTCAGAACTTTCTAACTTTGGAGGCTGAGGGGATGTTAATACTATTAGCTGGAGTGAGAAAAAACAGGAAGAGGAACTGACTCATGGCAAAGATAATGAGCTCACTTTTAGCCACGTGGAGCTGAAGCTGCTCGCAGGAGAGCAGGTTGGAGATATCCAGTATGGGTAGAAAGTAATCCTTGCAGTGCTGCTTGCAATGCTCAGTGAGGAAAAAAAAAAAAAGATGAACCACCATAAAAAGAAGCAAACCGCATTACCTCTTTCTGTAGCTGAAGAGATCAGATTAGTGTTCTGAGCAGTAATCATTGTGGGTAATCACTAAATACAGAGACAACGAGGCTGGATGCGTTGGGTTTCATACCAGAAAGCAATTAAAATGTATCCTGTCAGCAATGCCATCAGTGAAATCTTGCATGAGGGCAAAGAGGAGAGTAAGACCCACATCAGGATGTTCTAACAGGTGCTTTCTCTAGCTGCTTTCAAAATTCTAGGAGAGGGCTTGATGTCTCAGAATCTGAGAAATAATTAAGCTTAATCCACAATCTTAACTTCTTAATTCCTAGGGATATATATACATATATGACATCATTACTGGCCCTGATTTTAATGATAATATCTTTTTTAAAATACTGAGGTTTGATTTGACTATTTGAAAAAACAGATTAGAGCCCACTTACACACTAGCTCATGGGCGAGGGTTCTTTCCAGGATGTTCCCCTGGCACAGAGTGTTGGTGACGTTTCGCTTGAGGTAATGATTCTCAAAGTTTTCCCTACAGAATATTATCTCGGGAGATGTTCTGGGAACAAAATGTTTCCATGGTCAAGATAATTTGGAAACTACTGCACATTCCAACCCTTTCTAGAATATTTAGGATGCACATTCACATATTAAAGGCTTTAAGAAGTCCTGAAGAAAAAAATATTTAATTTTGTTTAACCTAGGTGTACCCCAATTTATTTAGCCATGTGTATCTTTGATTCCACACACTTTTCAGCATTCTGAGGAACTAAAATCCATAAAGTATACTTTGGGTAACCCTGCAAAAGGCTTCCATAAGCCGTACTTCTAAATTAAGCCAACTTCTAGAGTAAGCCAATGTTAGCCAATTTAGAATAACTGAGCAAAGCTTTCTGTTTGACAACTTGTAGGTAAGGGCCCAGCCAACTAATTAGCTGATTCATTTTATTTCCCTTTTTTCAGAAAGCTGTTGAGACATCGAGTTAGTACCACCTACATGAGCCTGCACAAACTCTATTGTTTACTGTTCAGGAAAACTAGATTGGACCTTCCTCTTGCAACAGCTAAATGATACTTGTCATAGACAAAAGAGATCTTCCGTTCTGTTCTGTGACATTGTTTAGGGTTGTGAGTAGAAAAAGGAAAAACACTAAAAGCTATATTTGTGGATTAAGTATAAAAATGCAAAATATGTGTACTGATTACATTTTGAGTTAAGAAACTGTCGTAATCACTATGAAGACTTGTTTTAAACACGGTCCCTTAAACATAATTTCTAAAAGATTCCTAGCAGAGAGGAAGCCTCTCTGGTAAGCAGAGGTAAGGAATACATTCAAAGCAGCCATGCTAATGAAGTGGAGACTGGGAAATGCAACCTGGGAAACAACTGCATCACCTCCGGTACCTGTGAAATCAGCCTCATCTCAGCCTGCGTGGAAATTAACATGATTAGATGCTTCCCTTCCACCTGTGTAGCATGTGTTCTCAGGAGGGTAGACAGACCACTCTCCTCATGCTAGGAGTCCTCCTGGAAGCTCAGCCCGCAGAGGTGATAAGCAGCTGCTCTTGGCGGCGCACTTAGGTAAACATCATTGGCCCTCCCAGCCTCCACGACAGCCAGACTCCAGTTTTATCAAGTCAGTTCACTTCTCTCCCTTTATGAGTGTTAACCCCATATCTCTCCCACACCAGAGTGTCGGGAGGATCAAATAAAGCAACAGATGTGGGCTTCCCTGGTGGCGCAGTGGTTGAGAATCTGCCTGCTAATGCAGGGGATACGGGTTCGAGCCCTGGTCTGGGAAGATCCCACATGCCGCGGAGCAACTAGGCCCGTGAGCCACAACTGCTGAGCCTGCGTGTCTGGAGCCTGTGCTCCACAACAAGAGAGGCCACGATAGTGAGAGGCCCGTGCACTGCGATGAAGAGTGGCCCCCGCTTGCTGCAGCTAGAGGAAGCCCTCGCATAGAAACGAAGACCCAACACAGCCCCCAAAATAAATAAATAAATAAGTAATACTTAAAGGTGCTAAATAAATAAATAGATGTATTAATCTTAAAAAAAAACAAAAAAAACCAAAAAAACAACAGATATGAATGTGTTTTATAAATAGGACATGATAAATTATTAGTAGTATGATTTTCTTTCCTTTTAAACCAGGGGTTGGCAAACTATGGCCCATGGATCAAATCTGTCCTGAAGCCTACTTTTGTATAGCCTGTATACTAAAAATGATTTTGCATTTTTAAAAGATTATTAAAAGAAGATGCAGAAGAAGGAGAAGGCAAAAAAGAAGGGAGGAGGAAAAGGACAAGAATATGTGACAGAGCCCATATGTGGCCTGCAAAACCTAAAATATTTACTATCTGTCCCTTTACAGAAAAAGTTTGCAGATCCCTGTTTTAAACAAAGAAAAACTGGCTATTTCTTTGCTTTCCTGTAGCAGATTGCAAAAATGGCTCTAATTCTTCACCACTCCTGGTGCCACGTAACTGTTCAGTGCCCTCTCACTTTGACACTGGCCTCAGCTACAGGCTACTCAGCCAACGGAATGCTTGCCAAACAGGCTTGAAAAGCACCCGTAGGACTGTGCTTGCTCTCTCTATGCCACTGCTCTGAGACCATGACCGAGCTAGCCTCCTACAAGATGGGAGGGTCATGGGGCAAAGCCAAGTCACCCCAATCATCACAGCCAAGACAAGCATAGATCAGCCAATAGCCAGCGGACTCCCAGACACGTGAGCAAGCCCAGCCAAGATCAGCAAAGTAGCTGACAGCTGACCCCATATGCATGAGCAATAAATGCATATGCTACTGTCATATGCTAGTGAGGTTTTATACAAGCCAAAATCTATCTGATATATTTTCTTCCTTTTCCCCCACCACCTACAGAGGATGCTCCAAAAGATACAGTTCTCTGCTTTAGTCCTCACTAAGAGTAAGTTATTCCTACTAGCTCCCATCTTTGCTTTTGGATGCAAACATATGATTGACCCATGTACTCTCCACACCCAGCAGACAACACTGAAGAGGGTAGAGATGGCATAGCCTTGGAATTAGAGCTCTCATTCTTACCAGTGCTCAATCTTCCAAACTCTGGACATGGTATTACCAAGCCAAATCACTGATTAGAACCTGCCCCCCTAAGCTACATTCCATGGGTCTCCATTCATTCATTCATTCAAAAATATTTCTTTGTAGCTCCCATGTGGCAAGCACGGTGCTAACACTGACATATAGCCCTGATCTCAAGGAGCTTATCTGTGGGGCAGGGTATACCTTCCAGTCCTATTTCTTCCTCATCCCCACTGCCATGATGGAGTACCAGCAGATAACAAAGCTCCATAACTTTATTATAATCTATTCTTAGTAGTGCAAGAACAGATTCTATATATTTAAAACCATGTGGCTATGTTGAGCATGAAAAATTCAAACACACACACACACACATACCAGAAATGCCTTGGTCCCTTTAAAGGTGATGAAATGGTATTGTAGGACAATGTGGTGTGAGAGGGACAAAGCCTCATCATTTCCTCTGCAGGGAGATGTCTCTACCTCCAGTACCCATTAGAAACATGGATGAACTGTTCTGAAAGTAAACTTTGTTCAAACCACCTTAACACTGAAAGATGAATGTACAATCCTTTCTTTGATGACATACTGTGGTGGTTTTAAAATACATCCACAAATTCTTCAATACTTCTCCTTCAAGAGGTGAGGCTTAATTCCTCTCCCCTTGAGTGTGGAGTTGGACTTAGTAACTCTCTTCTGATGAATACAGTGTGGTAAAAGTGATGGTATGCAACATCCAAAATTACACATAAAAGAAATCTGGTTCCATCCTTGCATTTCTCTCTCTGGGATATGTCACTCTGGGGAAAGCCAGCTGCCACGTTGTGTAGATATGATAGCAATTCTATGGAGAGGCCTACATGGTGAGGAACTGAGGCCCCAACCAACAGCCATGTGAAGGTGCCATCTTGGAAGCAGATTCTCTAGCCCAAGCCAAGCCTTCAGATGAGACTGCAGCTCCTGATACCATGTTGACAGCAATGTCATGAAATATGCTGAACCAGAACCACCTAGTTAAGCTGTTCATGAAATAATAAATATTTTCTTAGTCTACTGGGTTTTGCGGTGATTTTTATGCAGCAACAGATAATTAATAGACATAGCATTAAATGAATAAAACCAGCCATAGTTGACCTAATTGACTTGAGAACAAAGAAATCATAGGATATGAATGCGAAGAGTCTTGTAGCGCAATTTCCTCAACACCAGAGTACATTTATCTGGTGAAGTAAGCTAAGAGAGTTCTGATTTTGTTGCTACCACCTGCATGAATGAGTCTGTTTTTACACATTTTTTGCCACCAAAACCAAAGGTGCAGGACTTCCCTGGTGGCTCAGTGGTTAAGAATCTACCTGCCAATGCAGGGGACACGGGGTCAATCCCTGGTCCGGGAAGATCCCACATGCCGTGGAGCAACTAAGCCCGCGTGCCACAACTACTGAAGCCCAGGCACCCTAGAGCCCGTGTACCGCAGCTACTGAGCCCACGAGCCGCAACAACTGAGCCCGTGCGCCTAGAGCCCGTGCTCCACAACTACTGAGCCTGCGCTCTAGAGCCCACAAGCCACAACTACTGAAGTCCGTGCACCTAGAGCCTGTGCTCCGCAACAAGAGAAGCCACCGCAATGAGAAGCCCACGCACCACAACGAAGAGTAGCCCCCACTCGCCACAACTAGAGAGAGTCCACGCGCGACAACAAAGACCCAATGCAGCCACAAAAATTTAAGAAAAAAAACAACAACCAAAGGTGCAGAAATTGACTGGATTTTAAAGATGACTTCCATGTTGCCACATCAAAGACCTTGGGACTATCAAAATTTCTTATGTTTGCAAAGCAAGAGTGTTCTCATTACTTTTTACTTTTGAACATCATTAAGGTTTACTTTTTGTTTAACTTGCTGAATTTATGTCTTTTATGATTTTTTTTAAAGAACGTAGCCCTCAATTTCTATCTGAAAAATCTAGTGACACTTGTTTTTAGTAAAGATTATTTTTTATCCTCTATGATGTGAAAGTGAATAGAATCAATCTAAAATGCAACACAATAGATTGTATGCAAAATGTGTTTATAAATGTTTACATCATGTCTTTTCCGAACGGGGAGCAGCCCAAAGATTTCTTCAGAGTCTCAAAAGGGTCTGTGGTCACCAAAGGATTAACAATCACAAGTCCAGGGGTTTTCCCTTGTCAATCCCATCTATTTCACAGAGAGTTGATGTCACCTGTATTTCAGGCTTGAGAGTGAAAGAAGTAACCTCCAAAGAAGCATTACAAAGGCTTAATGTTGTGGAAAGAATTGACAAATGTGTGTAGATGAAGAATATATTTGGCAGGCTAGTAGATTTGGGACATTTATCTGCAAGACTGCTTTAAATGGATTATGGCTAATTTAAGTCTGTGTTTAATGTCACTCAATATTTTGTATATAATCTGTTAAAAATGAAATGCACTATCTTATAAATCCAACAGTTATTCAGCTCAATTCTGGCAGGGTGCAGTGCATAGCACCGTGCCCTCATGTCCAGATCTCCTGCTGTTCCAACTCTGTGAAGAATCAATCAGTGACCTAACAATCAGGCTTCTTGCAAGAATTCAAACAGAGGTTTTAACCGTAAGTCATCAAAAGAGCTTCCCATCCCTGAAATGAGTGTTATGAGGGTTGGGTAGGTCTGGCCGAAGGACACCTGAGCCAACAATGTGGTCATATTTTCCTCTTCTGGACTCTAGCTCCTTTGGGAGCAGGACACACGAAAGCCAAGTGAGGGACAAAAGATGAAATTCCTCCTCCTCAGCCCTGGAGCCATACGATAACCCTGCCATGGGTGGTAGAGATATAAAGACAGGTGGAAGGGAGAGGAAATGGTGAAAAGTAGAGTTAAAGATAATTTATTAAACCCCTCTGGGCACGCAAGTGCTGAGTAGGAAGCCAAGGATTAGACACAGACAAACTGACACTTGCTGTCATTAGTTTATAGTATATTTGAGAGAATACAGAACTATCCAAAACACAAAATACTGAGGAAAACTTTGGGATGTTGTAAATATCCACTATGTAGACAGATTAAAGAGATGTGCTAGCAACTGGGAAAGACTAAAGGAGGAATGAAAATGAATGGCTCATATGGCACCATTCTCCCCTCTTGGCCCATGACAGATACCACCAATTAATGCCGGAACGATTTCCTGTGAAGCCTAGATATGGCTCCAGAATCTTCTTCCACATACATACTAGGGAGTCACGACCATTCAATCTGATCTGACTTGTGAGACAAAGCCTGTCTGCCTAAATTCATTAGTCCAGAGTACACTGAAACACTAAATGGTTACTCCCAAAAGCACTGAGGATGCTGGAATATTGCACAGGTTACAGGAAAGGGAAGGCTGCCAACACACATTTAGGAAGGGGTAGAATTTTTATAGTGAACAAATAGGAGGAAGATACACCTTTAGCGTCTCCAGTAGCAAGGGAGGAGAAAGAGTATATCAGAGACCTCAGCAAGACAAAGGCATCTGTTGTCTGGATAATCTGTAACCAATGATGTGGTTTGTTTGGAATAGACTGGTGGGGAAATGCTTGCTCTTTAACTGGGGGGGTCTGGGAGCGGGAGTTTCCAGGAGGATACAGCAAAATAAAACTAATAAAACTTGTAGTCACTCATCATGGGCCTAACCAGTTCAGCCTTGGTTTCTTAAAGTCTAATCACTCTGGGAAGCTAAAGCCACATGCAAGAGGGATCTACCATCCCTTCCCCTTATCTGGCTTTCTTCCAGTGCTTTCTAACAGCTGAATGGCAGACAACACCACCCATTCAACAAGTCAAGCCAGAAACTGGGAAGTTATCCTGGATGCTCACCTCTCCTGTACTTTCCGTATTCAACCCGTCACTGTATCATGTGGATTTTACTTACTGAGTAACTCAGAATGCCTTCTGCATTGCTCCATGCTGCATCCAGGCTAGGTCAAGGCTTCATCAAGTCTCACCTGGACACTGCAACAGCCATGGGCCACATCCAAGCGGGTCATCTCCAATCCATCCCCTACCTCCAAAAGGAGAGCTCTTTGTAAAATGTGAATCCTTTTCTAATAGTGCCACTTCCCTGCTTACCCTTCATGGATTCCCTGTTCCCCCAGGCATGGAGTCTGGAATGTGCAACAAAGTCCACAGTCCCTCACCAAGGGTCTGGACTCTGCCTGCCAGGGCCACCTTCACGCTCCTGTCCACTGAGCTGCTTCCAGTTTCAAGAACACCTCACACCTCCTCCAGCCACCAGGACTCTGCACATGCTGTTCACTCGGCCTTGGGATACTTAACTCCTCCACCACCTCTGGTTTCCACATACCTCTTCCACACATACATGTACTCACGTTTCCCCTTCAAATCTTGGTTCAAGGGTCACTTCATCAGAGAATGCTTCCCTCCCTGATTAGTCAGTTATCAGCACCTGTTATGCTCACTAAGCATACCCAAGACCCTTCTTTTATAGGACCTTCTCCTTTCTGTACAGCATACAGCTGTAGCCCCTGTATGCATAGGGATAATGGCATCCTCCTTCCTCCCTCTTGTAACCCAGGGTCTGCCCACTATAAACCCTCAAAAAATATTTATTGAATGAATGAGTGAGTGAATCATACTAGTGGTTCACTCATTCATCAGGCTTTTATTTAAATCTGGAATCCTACCAGAGAAGGGAAATATTTGGGGAATGTGAGGCATAGCAGTGGGAAAATTCACAAAAGAGCTAAGTATTGAGAGGTTTGGGGAGATGGTTTGGGGCCTGGGAAAGGGGGGAGGGGAGCTTCAGCTTAATAGTCTTAGTATAATCATAAGATAAATAAATTTGAAATAAAACAGCCTCCTTCTCATGCCTACAAGCTATTGATTCAGCTAAAAAGGCAATTACCCAAGTAGAATATGAATATTGTCTATCACACTGACATGGGAAAAAAGTGCTGAATGTTGCAGCGATAGTGAGCTGTCTATAAAAAAAACTTGGGGTGGTGAAATACCAAAGTCTGCGTGTCACATTTTATTATAAGTAGCTCAAATAACTCTGTTCAATCTCATTTGCTTGGAGCCAAACACTATTTTTTATTGTAAGGCGGAAGGCTGAGACATTTTCGATAAAAGTAGCTATAACCGGGAGTGTCACGTAAACTTTTCTGCATAAATAGCTCTATGGGCTTGTGAATAAATTAATTGGGGGGAAGCATTCTTGAGCACCTACTAAGTGCCAGGCACTGAATTTTTATGATTATATTGTATAAGTATATGATTTATTTTTATCTTTATTTTTAACCAGATGTGGAAATTGAGAGTCAGAGTTTGTTCAAATTACTTGCTGAGGGCCATATACTTAGTAAAAATGACAGCATTTTAATCCAGGTCCTCACCATAACTTGGTGTGTCCCATGAAGTCATAGATGAGGAGTTTGAACCAGGAAAGTAATAAGATTATCCAGGGATGACAGAATCAACGAGTTCACTGGAATTTTACTGGAGGTTTTATGACTCTGGATCAATAGCATGAAACAAATGTCTTTTCCTACTCCTGCCTTTCCATGAAATATGCCTAAAGTGGCAGTAACTCAAATAAATATTGGAATGTAATTATGCCTCGTAACAAATGGCAGTGGGCAAAGCAGCACTGACTAATGAGTTACTAATAGCACAGATCTTTTTGATGTGGGCCTGCATATTGGTATGTTTATAGAGTTCTCTACTTGGAGATTCTTGCAGAGCGCTCATGGTTGGAAGATGCGTGCCCTTTTATGACCCATACATGAATGTTGGGGTGAATGCCTAAATGTTCAGAGCTTGTCTGCATTCATCCTGGGACACGCAGTGGTCGTCCTGAGACAAAGCATGTTGCTTTCAGCAAGGGGGTAGACTGGAATGTCCTACACACCTGCGTAATCATGTACAAGGATTTTGCCAGCAGGTCCCCAGGTAATACCCAAACCTAGATTTTCATGCGTTCATTAGTTATCTATTGCTGCATAACAAATTACCACAAACTAAGAGGCTTAAAACAATGCACATTTATTGTACCATGTTTTCTATGGTCAGGAATCTGGCCATGCCTTAACTGCTTCAGGATCTCTCCTGACGCATCAGTCAAGGGGCTGGCCAGGCCTGGGGTCTCATTCGAACGTTTGTGACGTGATTGCAGGTAGATTCAGTTCCTTTTGGGCTGTTGAACTGAGATTCCCAGTTCCTATTCGACTGTTGGAAAAAGGCCACCCTGAGTTCCATTGCCACGTGGGCACAGCAACTTGCTTTATCAAAGCCAGCAAAGGAGAGAGTGCGCTAGCAAGGCAGAAGTCAGAACCTCTTCTAATCCTATCACAGAAGTGAGATTCCATAGAGGTGTTCTATTAGCTGGAAGCAAGTTCCTCAAGGAGAGAAGATTACACAAGGCTGTGAATACCAGGAGATGGGATCATTGGGCCCACTTTAGAAGCTGCCTACCATGTATACTAAATATCAATGCCTATGCAGACTGCTTCCCAGCTACTGAGAACTGCCCAGTTCTGCCACGAACATGGCTTCATGGGCACTAGGAATTCAGACTCCATCCACTGGGGATCCTGCGTTTTCCCTCCTCTGGCTGCTAGGGACCACACCGCCATGTCATCAGTGTTCTGAGAAGAAGTGGTAAGGGGGCAAAGGAATGTCAGCTCTGATGCTAAATTGTTGATGCAGTTTACCTAACTTCAGTCTCATAACAACCCCTTTAGGTAAGTGCTATGTCCATTTTGCAAAGGAGAAATCTGTTTCCTACACTTACCGGGGAGATGGTGGAGCTAACACGTGAGCTCAGCTCAGTCATCGTTAACCATATCAGTCCCCTCATTACACCTCCTGATGGCATTCAGCATCTGCCACCACCTGCTCCCACCCTCCACCATTACGCCCTCCTGGACTAGTCGCCCACCTCCACGCTTGACCCCTTGTACTATTTCCCCTGCTGCTTTGCAAATTACTGCAAACTCAAAGCAACACAAATTCATTCTTACAGTTCTGGAGGTCAGAAGTCCAAAATGAGTCTTTTGGAGCCAGGATCAAGACATTGCCAGGGCTGGTTCCTTCTGGAGTCTCCATCAGGGAATCAATTCCTTGTCTATTCCAGCTTCTAGAAACTGCCTACATCCCGTGGTTTATGGCCCCATGACACCAAACTCTGCTTTGATCATCACACCCCTTCTCTAACTCTGACCTCCCCCTCCCTCATATAAGGATCCTATGATGACATTGGGCCCACCTGGATAATCCAGGATGATCTCCCCATTTCAAGGTTCTTACCTTGATTACATTTGCAAAGTCACTTTTTGCTATATTTACAGGCATCATTTACAGGTTCCTGGGGATTAGGACCTGGACATATTTGGGGGTCATTATTTAGCCGACCACACTCCTATAATCCACTTTCCCCATGGCCAAGGGAATCCATTATGAAGAACCAAACAGATGTTGTCACATCCCTAGTCAAATCTAGTCAAACCCTAATGGCTTCCATTGCACTGTAAACAAACCCCCCCCCCCACCCTCGTCGTATGGACCACCTCCTGCCGGCCTCTCTCACCTGTCTTGACACTTCGCCTGTTGATCATTAACTCTGACTGCTCTGGCAAACTTTCTGTGCCCTGAAGTCCCAGGCCCCTTTCTGCCATGGCGTTTTCACATTTGTTCTTTCTTCTGCCTGCAGATGGATTCTTACCAGGACTCCACTGAAATCTGGCCTGGGTGTCAGGGCCTCAGAGAGCCATTCCTGCTGGCCCTCTTCATCACAGAAACCAGCTCTGAGACAGAGTTGCTTCCAGAAGGATTTTGGGAACTGTTCCCTGGAGACACCTCATTAGGAGGTGATGAAAGCAGGGATGGGCAAAGGGGCAAGCAAACCCACAATGAGATGGCTCCAGAAGCCTTTGTAGAACTTACAGAAAACTCATAGCTGGATGGCCCTTTAGAGTTGTCTCAGACAGAGGCAACAATGCTGGGTTATTTGCCACAAGCTGCCCCCTATGAGGGGCTTTGAAAACAAAAACAAGCAACCGATGCTATGCAAAAGGAGATTACTAAACTGATTATGGTAATGATGGTCATCAAAATGACCATCATGGATAAAACTGATAAAAATCGGCTTTGCAGAAGAGTAGATGGATGGGGTAGCTTACTGACAATTTATCCTTGGAATAAATTTTTAATAACAGTGATTCACACCTGCTGAAAAACCCATTCTCACTAGAACCTGTGTGGGCCCATCTCTAATTCAGATATTTTCTCAAATCTACCAGGTAATGGCAGTTGAACAGTTTGACACACTGGTTCTATTTTGAAAAAAAATGTTTGGATGCAGGCAAGTTAGAGGAATAAACCTGAATAAGTACATTAAACCTGCTAGAACATGCCCATTACTTTATGCATGTTATTTTCACAAGCATGAACCTAGCAGGTGCGGAAGACGGCTGAGCTGGTTCAGTTCAGTTAAACTGAACCCTCTGATCCTGGAAAGATAAAATCCAGGTGCCCTGCTTCCCAGCAGGGCCTAGCTCTGTGTTCCCAGGCACTGGCTGTGGTCAGGGAGCCAGGGCCAGAGTCAGTCTACTCTCACTCCCATCTTGGCCCAAGCATTTGCCTCCCTTTTTGAAGACACAATTGACCACGTGGTCACCCTGGTCCCTTTTCCTTCAGTTGTCCATCTGTCTGGTCATCAAACCACCAACCCAGGCCTCTCCAGTCTTCTTACCTTCTTTCACTGTATTTTTTTTTAATTACTAAATATTGCAAATCTATTTTAAAAAGCAAATAATTGGGGGATACTCACTTGCATCTCCCTTGGATCGTTACTTCCTTTTACAGACACTAACAGAAACATCTTAAAATGGTTTACAAGACATGGCACCCAATGAATGATCTTTTGATTATTAGTCTTTAAACTGTGTTATCATAGTTGCCGTTTTATGCAATAAATATCTGCGAGTCTCCACCAGATGCCAAGCTCAGGAAACGCAACTAAGTAAACACAGACTCTGCTTTGATGGATTTCAGAGTCTTGAATCATAATAGCGACCAGTGTTGGGCTTGCAACAGTAATTATTTGATTCAGTACACAAACACCCTTGTGATCATGGCCCCCTTTTTACAGGTAAGAAAGGTGAGGCTCAGAGAGGTTTAAAAGTATGCCTAAGTTATATGGTTTGCCTTCACTTAGGACTGCTCTGTGTTTAGGTGCTTGGTTTTGTGAGCCAGAAAGCATGGAGCCTGGCAGGGCATCTAGGACACCGCCTGGAGGTAGCGGTTACTGACAGGTTGTGCCAGTGTTGAACAAGAGGACCCTTGGCTTGTCCACATGAAGCAAGAGCCAAGCAACTGGCTGTGGTTATGCACTTTAGAGATCCCAGGCAGAAGCCCCAGTTATGAACAACTTCATGTAAAAACAAAGCCACAAACACTGGTCTCATTCCTGTGCTTGGACCACTGTTGCTATATAGGTCTGCAGTCACTGAAGGCCCGAATCCCTCTTGGCAATGCTGCAGTGTTGCAATGAACATGTGAAGTCATCCTACCAATCCAGTTCCAAGCATGTTTGTGTCCAGAGGATGCCTGCCAGGTAGCCTATCACTTAGCGCTCATGATCATCCCACCCTGGCTCTGGTCCCACCCCAAAGATGGCCAATTTGAACAGAGGCCCCTGCTGGGTCACTACCGCAGGATCCACACTTTTGATGGCCTGAGATCAGAATGGCAAGCAACCATACTGCAAATCGTCTCTTCTTTACCCGGCATAGACCTCAGACCTCCTGCTGACACCACTTACATCTTGTTATAAATTTGGAATAAAGAACAACAAAAGCCCACTGCACAGTGCCCCACAGGCTAAGGATGTAGTTACTCTTTGTGCCAAACCCTGCCTTCTCCTTTATACCCTTTGAATTATGCTGTCTGTGGGTGCTAACCTGTCCCTGACATCAGTTTTAAAGCTAGAATCTATCCTAAGAAGGGACCTGGGCTGCCTGCCGTACGTAAACTGCTGACCTGCTCTCTTGACACCTACGTATAATATGTAGAAGTCAGCTCTTCCTCTCTCTCCCCAGTTGTACAATGTGAAGGCAGGTCCCTCCACCTGTGAAGAGAGAGAAGCAGTGGTCTTCCCCATCCTCAATGTCTTTGTTTAATTAGACAAGAGCTTACTAATGTTGAGCTCTCATTTCTAACCTTTTGATAAAAAACAGAGAATCCCCCAGTGGCTTCTCTCTGGGAGATACAGGGAGGAAATCTCTTGGTGTAACTTGAGCAAGATATTTTCTTTCCTGAATTATTCCACACGTGGGGTACGTTGTGGCCACGGATATTACCAGTATTTGGCATAATTACTAAAACAAACTCTCATTTATTACTGATATTCATCACTCTATTTTCCCTGTGCAGTAAGTGGGACTCTGGGTTTTCAGTATAAGGAAGAAAAGTGTTCTGGGTACTGGAATCTTTCTCACGAGTCATCGGATGGAATCATCATAATAATCATTTGAGGAAATGAATGTTCTCATTCTTTAGATTTGAAAAACTGATGTTCACAGTGGTTAAATAATTTGCCCAGGGTTGTTCAGCAAGTAAATGGCTGATTTACTGGTTGATTCCACGACCATTCTCTGATCCACACATCATATTGCTGCCTCTGGGAAAAACAGAGAGCCTAGAAACCTGCATTCCTTGGTTTTTCTCCCCCATAACCTCTGCCCACACCACAACTTCAGGAATTGTAATGAAGCAAATGCAACTCTATTCAGCTTTGAAATATGTGCTGTAACATCACGGGGCTACAGGGTTAATTCTTCTCTCCCTATCAGAGAAGGAGGAGGTCTTCATCCACTCGTACTGGCAAGCCTAGTGGGTTCTGGAAAAGCTCTATTTTTCTATGTGTGTGACATCTCTCATTTCTTCCTTCCATCAATTTGACATTCCACTGATAGACTAAAGCATTTTTCCCCAGTGCCCATTAGTAAGTTTCAAGGACATTTCCACATAGCATACAGAAATAATAGATGGGCCACAGGAATTTACGAAGAAATAATCTTGGGTTCTGTTCAACTTTAAACCAAGAAAGCAGTGACACCATGCGTATGTCAGCAAAATCTTAGGATAAAATTATCTCCTTCTAATTTACTGCAGTGTGACTTTTACACTTGTTCAATACACTGTACTGATCAAATACCACTTTTAAGTTGCAAAATTGTTAAGACAGCTAAAACTATATTCATTCCCTAACTATGCTGAGTACGTTTGAATCCTTTCTCCCTATTACTATCAGAATAAAAATAAAGGTATCCAGCAGTATTCTAAATGTCATGCTTCAAAGCTCTGAGACACTCTTTCTTCCGACACCTGATTGACAGATTATGGCTTTTGGATATCCATCAAATTAATAGATTATGACTTTCTGAAGCCAGAAACTATGCAATTATTGCCATGTTCTATCTTTAAAGAGATAACTTATTCTTTGTCATCCATTTATGTCTCAGAAGGCAGCCCCCATCCCGCCAACACATACATATCATAATTATAAATAATTCGGTTCCTCCTGTCTTTTTTTCTTTCCAGTATGCCCCCATCTCAAACATCCACAAAATAATTCACTTTGAAACAATGTTAGCTTAGGAGATGGCTGACACATCTTATATTTCTCAATAATGTTTTGCAAATTTAAATATTCACCATCTATGTAATCCCTGGTGAGAGTTCCCTTCTGGTTTTATGTATCTGATCCAAGAACTTCTCTGGAACAGAATTAGGAATACAAGAATCAAGATATTTTCAAGTCCAGGTACTTGGCCCTGCTGCCGTTAACTAAGCATTTCAATTTTGACATAGTAGAGACAGAGTGAGAAGATGTCCCTATCTGGAGAATTACTAATACTTTTCATGCCCCTTCATTTGCTTAGACCTCCCATTCATTTCAAATACCTTAAATAAGAGACGAAAACCAGGTAAGCCAATTGCAATATTAGTTGTAGTGCAATCTCTAGTCTGATTTAAAGAAAGAGATCTTTATAAAGACAATTTAGAAAGGGGTGAGATTTAAACTGTCAATCTTGCCAATGGAGATGGTAACTTCCCAAAACTGATGCAAGATGGCCACAGTGTCACCGAAAAGGGTCAAGGTTTATTGAACTGGAGTAGGATTTCCTGCTAATTCCCCTCTTGTTACAAGTGAAAGCCTGTTTGCAATCTCGATCATAAAGATTTTAGAGCTGCACCTTCAAAAGTATGTTCTTAAAGGGGAAGAAAAACACAAACAGAAGAACCAACGTAAGCAGCTCTGTTCTCCCTCCTAGAGCCCTGGGGTATGCCTTTTGAAGGTTTGAAGGCGAAAGAAAACTTTTATTCTGTAGACTCTATCAACACACTAAGCCAACCCACATAGTAGAGATGTATGAACGAGAACGTTGCCAGATGTGGATGGAACTTGAAAGGTGTCTCAATCTGAGAGGATTTGGAGCTGCTGCCCATGCACTTGCCTCTGTTGCTAACGCTCCCACACCGAATCACGAGCTTCTGTGCACACGCCTGGAACCCATGCCAATGGCATCATCTCTATGAAACCTGCCTCAATCCACCCTAACATGAACAGTCTTCTTCCTGCCCCAACACACACCATGCTTAGCTCTGTTACGCTTAGTTTTCAACTTCAAGTTTAATACAATTTCTTCAAGGGGACATTTCCCAACTCAGGTTAAAAACCTTTTCATTGTGCTATTTCATTCTCCCCTTTGTAACCTCCATGGCTCCTGGAATTATTTACCTAAATATCAATCATCTTTTCTACTAGGTTGTTGAGTTCCACCAGGGCAGTGTCTATCTTGTTCACCACTGACAACCCAGTGCCCAATGAAGTGCCTGGATTACAGTCAGAGCTCAATAAAAGCTTGTTGCACTGAAAATGTTAATTCCCACGGTTATTTGTTTGAAGAAAAAAACACTTTTCTTTCTTGCTGGTAAGTTCCTAGAGAGAACTGTTATGTTATTCTCAGATCTCAGCATGAACACGAAGCTCAGGGAGTGTTTGTTTGTTTGAATGAATGAATCAATCAATGAATTGTTGAATAAAGGACAGAAGAAAGGGACAAATGACTGCAGGGAGAAAAAATAGGAAGAGGAAATTAATCAACCACCTACATTTACCAAATTCCTACTCAGGGCTCAGGACCAGGTGCTTTACTGGGCACTGAGGGAGGACACAAGAAATAAAAATGTTTCCTTTCTTAAGTGAAACACCATACCCGTCACCTACCAAGAAAGTCACAAGGATTACTATGCAAACTAGCAAGTCAGTAACTCAATGGAAGGACTGTTTCAGGGAGAATGGAAGCAAGGCTTGTAAGAGACATCCCCAAGGCAGATAAAAGAAGAAATGATGGAAGTCAGTGGTTGATTACCCAGGGGTATGTGTAGGAAAGTGGGTGGGACAACATGAGCAAAGGGATTAGGGACCAACTGAGGGTCAAAAGGCATTGGACATTCTGACTCTGGGTGATTTCAAGACAGTAATATCAGTGCTGGAAATATGGTGGTTAGGGAGGGACTAAAACTGACCTTAGGGAGTAGTCATAGCATACTGATATACTGAGTTACGGTAATGGTGTATAAATGGGAGCTTAGAGAAAAATCAGAATAGAGAAATAGATGTATGAGTCCATTGAACAAGAATATTAGCTACCATTTATTGAGGGTTAATGATGAGCCTTGTACTCTGTTAAATGGTTCACACACATTATCTCAGGTGATCCTTACCCCAAGGGGTATTGTTATTAGTCCTATTTTATTGCTATTTTGCAGATGAGAAAACTGAGGCTTACGAAATTAAGTAATTTGCCCAAACTCACACAATTAGAAAGTTACAGAGTTAGAATCTGAACACAGATCTGCCCACTTCAAAGTCTTAGTTCTTAACTTAAGCACTGAAAAGCAAGGGAGAGAGTATAGAAGAGAAGATAGGAATGATCCCTGGGAGCATCTTAGAAGTGAAGACATTCTTTCCAAAACAGGTGATAGTGGCGGGGCAAGGCAGAGGGTGGGAGCGGGAAGTCATCTGGAGAAATTCCTCCTTCTTCAGTGAGGCACAATGTAAACGATGCATACAGGAAGGGGGCCTTCTCAGGTATACAAGTTCCCTTACTTTTGGACATGTCTGCTTATACAAGAGGAGGACACATATCTCCTCTTGTATAAAGCAATAGGTCATGAATGCAAAAGAAGCCCTAAGGAAACCCTCAAGGTAAAAAACTAACATCTTTAGAAACCTGAATATAGATCTAAGAAATTGAGTTCTAGAGAAGCTTTCAGCTGGGTTCACAAAGATTAGCATTTTTATCAGAGTCTGGGTAGAAGATTATGGGTAGATTATGCTATTTGAGTAACAGTTAAGAGTTAGTGATAAAAAATACACCTATGGATCTTAAAACTATTTTTATGAAGTTTACTTTAAAGATTTATCTGTTTTGATATTGAGTGTATAGATATTCTTTTCTTTAAAATTCAATTTTAAAAGTTTTGATTGAATATTTGTAAAGGAAGTTCCATAAATGTGGTTTTGATCAGGAAGTTACCATCTTGAATATTAGGAAAGAGCAGGGCTTGTTGATTGGCTCATGTGACCAAGGTACAATACCGCTGCCTGGTGATAGTGTATTCAATACGATATGGTAGCAAAAATCAGTCTTACATTTTGAAACAAGACCATAAAAAATCCTTCTGAGTTCCCTTCCGTTCTTTGTCGTTGATGACTTATACAGTTGTGTTCTTTTCTCATTTACTTTACTTAGGAGAAATTTATTGTAATGGTAACAGAGCATTAGCTTTGGCATTGGACAAATGCCAGCTTTGAGCTGAGCCAACCTCTGGCTTTATGACTGTTTTCAATTCATCTAAATGCTTACGGAAAGCTGAGGTGAAGATTTAATGAAATCATAGACGAAATGTGCTTGGCACAGTGTCTGGCACACAGTAAAACAAGACATGATAATCATCATGTCATCACTGATATTGTTACTATTACTGTTATCTGTGATACGAGACGCTGGGAAACAGACCTATCTCAATGATACTGTGCCTCCAGGAGGATAAGCGGTGGCAGCCATGGGGAAAATGTTTTGTTTATATCTCAGGTACTAAACAGCTGTTACTACATATTAGGACCAGATGTTCCAAAATGATATGCAACATTATGCTCAATTCTAACTTTTACTGAATTGCCTGTTGATGAAAAATGACTACTGAAGGAGATGATTTATTAAAGGGAAATCCATGTATGATGTGTCTTTAAGTTTCATACCCGGCTACTCCAGATTATATGCCAGTCTATATACTCTGAACACTGCAAACGTTTGGCCCATTCTGAAAATCTATTGAAAGCTCATCCCCTATTCATAGCCCATCTGTCCTTCTACCTGCCAGGCCTGTGTACATCTGCCCTGCTGCACCAGGTACAGCAAACCTGGGCAGTATACGGTTACACAACCTTTGATCTCATGCTTCCTTGTAGATGTGAACTTTTCATTGATTCCAGAGTTGCTGTTGCTTTTGATTTTGTTCCAAGTGATTTTTTTCTCATTTCACACTCATATGCCTGAAGGAGAATCCACTGGGGGAAAGTAGAGAAAAGAAAGGGGAAGGAAATAGCTCTAAGTTGTTTCCTCTTAATACCAGGCCAAAGCAGCCCGTGTTCTAACTCTCCTACAAAATCTTCAGGTTATTTCCTGATCCCTCTAGATGACTTTCAAATGTTCTGATTAGCGGGAAATTTGCAATTCAGTATGAGGTCAAATACTTGGGTGGCAGCTGGTAAATCCCTCTTTTGCTTTACTAAACCTCCCCAATGAATTCCCAGGCACAGAGAGTAGGCAGTGCAGCCAGAAGCCCATATACTCGGTGATTCAAGAAACCCAGGTAGAACTGACTCACTTCGTTATGAAGCAGAAACTAACACACCATTGTAAAGCAGTTATACTCCAATAAAGATGTTAAAAAAAAAAAAAAAAAAGAAACCCAGGTAGGACCTCAAACCCTGCTACAAACAGCAATTACACAACAGGGGTATTTGCTCCTAAAGGCAGGTCAAGAAGGAAAGGCACATAATGGCTTCTCTTTATTTCTTAAAGGTAGAATGTACAGATTGCAAGAAGTTCTCCATACTGAGAAAACAAAATACATCCCTGCCAAAGGGGCCAGGAGAAATATTTGGCACATAAGCTGCTTATAGAGATCCATTTGTCAACTCCGTAACTAGAGTTCAGGACATTTGGCTTTGCAAGACTACCAACTGGGCTGGGATATATCTCACTAGAGAGAGTGATGATGGGAGAGCAAATGGTTCAGTCCAATTATATATGTTTAATTGGTCTAGATTCTAGAGGGCATACTCATACGAAAAAGGTTTGCCAACTAATCGCAAGAGAGGAAACAGCATCTTAATTGGGTGGCTTTACATAGGGCAATATTACAATTAGTTACAATGTCGAATAAGTTATCTATAATGCTTTTTTTAAAAAATTTATTTATTTATGGCTGCGTTGGGTCTTCGTTGCTGCGCGCGGGCTTTCTCTAGTTGCGGTGAACGGGGGCTCCTCTTTGTTGCGGTGCGCATGCTTCTCATTGCGGTGGCTTCTCTTGTTGTGGAGCACAGGCTCTAGGCGCGCAGACTTCAGTAGCTGTGGCTCACGGGCTCTAGAGCGCAGGCTCAGTAGTTGTGGCGCATGGGCTTAGTTGCTCTGTGGGGTGTGGGATTTTCCTCGACCAGGGCTCAAACCTATGTCCTCTGCGTTGGCAGGCAGATTCTTAACCACTGCGCCACCAGAGAAGCCCTATAGTGCTTTTAATGAGAAACATTTAAGTCCTTCTGGAATTTTTCCAGTCAAGTTAATTCTGAGGACTGAAGACAGTATTACAAGTAATGTTATCAGAATTACAGTTACGCTAGTACTAGAATGTGTCACTTAAAATAAAAGGTTCAATGGGTAAGTCCTAAAAGACCCACTATTGTCTCTGTAGACTTTATTAATGTGGTCACGGATAAGATATATCATACCCGTGTCCACTTCTCAGGAGCTCTGATAGGGCAATATGATCTACTGGGCTTGAAAGGCCAGGACAGGTTCTGACTGCCCTATACTGGGCATCTACGGGAACCATCCTTGGATCTGAGACTCAGTTTTATCCAACACGCTGTCCCCCTGTCTACCCATGCCCCAAAGGCTCCAAAAAGGAATGGCTCCCAAAAGGTGCCCAATGGTCTGCAGTGGGTTTCCTGCCACACCCTTGGGAAATATTGCTCATGTCTGAGCCTCAGAAAGCCCTAAAATTGAGTCTGGGATTTTGCTGATTTAAGGCACATCCACAGTCTATGGGTCCAACTGATGCAGCCCCTTTGGTGTGAATGGTAATGAGAGCAATAACAAACACAATTAGGGTTCCACTGTGCTGGGCACACCATGGGCACCCTCTCATTTAATCTTCTAACCTTCTAGAATAATAACAGGCACTGTCATCATCTCCGCTTTCCACAGGGGGAAACTCATATCCATAGAATTTCTGGAACTTGCTAACAGTCCAAAGAGGCATGGGTCTGAAAACAAAGTAAGGGCTCATAAGGCCCTTTGGCACGGCCGCTCCTTGGCTTTCCCCGTTGTCTCCCAGACGCTGTGCTGGACCATGACATGGCTTGGAGTACTCCGGGGAGGCTGAATTGCTGATGACACCCAGGGCAGTAGTTCCCAAACTTTACTGTGCACCAGAATCATGAAGCTTATCAAAATACAGATGCCTGGGCCACACCCTGAGGAATTCTGAATCTGAAGGCCAGAGGCTGGGTCCCCAAAATCTCTTCATTTTTCACACATACCGTCCTAAGCGATACTGAATCACATAGTCCAGACTCTGTTTAAGGCAAAAGCACTACCCGAAGGGCTGGCCCTGGGTTGGAGCTGTAGGGTAAGAACCATGTCCCCTATGCCCTGAGTGCTTCACTGTCAACTTCTTTTGTCCTTTGTAGAATGAAGGCAAGTCCACTAGAACCAATAATAGACTTGGCGATGTGTCCTAGGAGCCCTTTAGTTATCAGTGGGCTTGACACCTCTCTGGGGTTGGCAGTTCTTGTCAACTCTGCTTTCCCAGCCTGGAGAACAACGCTCACCTTGTGATCAGAGCTCATGGGACACGGGGAACAACCAAAGTCTTAGACGCCAAGATTCAGTGGAGCAGCTGAATGGGGAAGCAATAAGCCCATGGTTTGTATGCTGTCTCTTGGGAGTCTTCGTAAACTCACGGGGTAGCTGGACCCTGTCTCCCTTGCAGGGTGTGAGCCATCCTACATGATCTACTTGGTATTCATGGCATCAGGCGCAGGGATGAGCTTTAAAGACTCAGAGCACAGCCCTGGTAATGGTGTAGCAATAGATGGAGCAACATTCAAGTAGCGATGAGAACCTGTGTTAATATTGGGTCAGCCAGACAAATACAGGTGTTTCTGAAAAACTGCATTAGGCTTTAACTTATCTCATTTCAAGACTGCTTTGAAAGTAGAGCATAAAAAGATTGAAAAGGCAACCTAACACATAGTCGTGAACGCCTGCTGTGGCAGGGCAGAGGCACGGAGAAGCCCAGGGGCGTAGTGAGCAGGAGTGAGCTATGGGGCCATGCACTGGGGTGTGATGGTGATGGCAATTTCGTGGCTGTCTCAGACTCAGACACACACCGCTGTGGAGCCTCCCGGCCCGGCTTGTGCCCAGTCAGAGCTCCGAGTGGCTCCGGTCAACTGCAGGCAGGGGCAGCGTGAGAGCACCCAGCTGCTGTCTGGCCTATGAGCCTCTCACCTCCTGCCCTAGGGGTTCCTTCTTGACTCTATGTCGTAGTCCAGGGACCTTACCTTTGAAGGGGAGATTGGCTGCCTTACTTAAGTGTCTCTATTATTTAATGGACACAAAAAAGTTTTGCCTGTGGCATAATTCCTACAACGAATGATAAGTCATCCATTCCCCTAAGTATACACCTGACTGCAGGAGCTTGGAAAGACGGAAAGACACCTAAAGGCAAACACACACCAACTTCCCCAAGCGGGTTCCCCAGCAGCTATGGGCCCCGGCAAAACCAGGTGTACAGTAGCTGAAGGCAGAAAGGGACACTGTGACTCTGGCCCAGAGCTCAGGAACTTAAGCACCATAGTCTACTCCCTCTCATACAGCCTCTATGTGGACTTAAAGAGATTTATATACACAATAGATATGGCAGTTATGTTCTGTACAGTCACCATGAATAATGAATTAGCAAATAGTGAATCAACGCTCCTGGTGGACGTACAGGGTTAGGTTCCTGCAGGCCTCTGGTCACAACATTTCTGTCAATCAATCAATATATAACCTTGTTTTATGTGTTTCTGTTTAAAGACAACTTATTTAACATATCTTGTTGAATCATTAACATTGCACTCACAGTCAATAGTACTGTAACCCTCGTCTGAATGAAGCTCATCTAACACACGTACCTTCTCCATAAGGTACATCACAGCCTTCTGCGCTTGTGGACACTAGACTGCGCTTCAGTATTACACCTGTGGGCCATTCTAAACAGCAAAATCACCAACAAAAAGCACAAAAATGCAAAGAAAAATGGCACTAAATACCACTAAAAGGACATTTGCTTGCAGTATGAGAGCTGAAACAAGAAGGCAGAGTGTCACCTTGTTGACACTAGGAACATGCATGTCGGACGACTCAGATTTTTCACTGGTCTGTGCATGACTGCAAATGATGGAGAAAACACTGTGAGTATTGGTTTGGGGGTTTACAGAACATTTTAGTGAGCAGGCAAATTCACAAATACAGAATATTTGAATAATAAAGATCAAATCTGCATGCATGAGTGTGAGTGTGAAGACATATATACATATACATACTTACACATGTATATGCATACATGTATGTATATAAAATGTTTACTTGAAAAATACATGATATTATTGTTATTGTTTCATATAAAAATCTGTCACTATGCAAAAGTAGATCTTCATTTTAATGAACTAAACAAACAGGAAACTGTAAGTATGGTCAATAGTCAGAGACTAACAACATTTTCTTCTCTTTGAAAACACTGACAAAAATCACACGTAAAGAGTGAGGCTGTTTTAAGGAAACACGCAGAAGAAAGTGCAGATCCTTTCTCCCTACCATCAAAATGGAAAGACTTCCAGCCTTCTCCCTCAGAAAGTTATGCTTCAAAGTTATGGCTGACTTCTTTTACCCAACTACTGTGTTGACAGGACCCCAGGATTGTACTGGGCTCACTGGCTGGCACATTCCACTGGGTAGCACTGCGCTCTCATTCTCAAGCACCAGGCACTTGGCATGAATGTACTGATTAGCTAGTGCAGGTCACTGTCAGGAACCCAGAGGAAGAGAAAGAAGTGTGGCACTCATGCCCTCCAAGGACACTCCTTCCATCTGGGGAGGAGACACGCATCCACAAGAACAGGTACAGCAAATTGCTTTGCACTGTTGCTTAGAAAAAGTAATGCTAATGTCAATGGAAGCTAACACTTTGTAGCACTTACTATGTGCCAAGCACTCGCCCTACTTCTCCCTTTGACTTTGAGCAACCACCCTATGAGGTAAGGGCTAGTGATACTCTATTTTCCCCAGAATGAGAATGAATTTCAAAGGTCAAGGAACTCTGCCCAGTGACCCATAGTTACAGGAGCAGAAGTGGATCCAGAACTGTCCTAAGAGTTCAAGTGTCTCATAACCCAGAGTAGAAAGTCTGTAATGCTGGATAGCAGAGATGATTTTCTGAAAGAAAGAAGAAAGTATTTCTTCTCCAAGCCCATGCTTTATTCACATAGTACGTAAGCTAGCAGAGAAGTAAATTTCCTAGGACAGGAAGGATAAGGGTATCTCACACACCTGCACACACACGTACACACACAATTTTAATACTTTTACACCAGCCTGGAAGATATCTTTTTGTTCCCCTCTTACGTGGCAGAGAAGCCCTCCCTGACCAACATGTATCTTTGGTTGAATATGCTTCCCAGGTGCTATTTGACATTTAAGCCCAGGGTATTTCTGCCTCATCCCAGAGCAGAGGCTTCTATCGACTCACCCAAAGATTAATAGTAAAAGGTCCTCAGAATTGATTATAAAGTGCGTTTGTCTCCCTACCAGAACAGAACATTCAAGACAAGGAGGGCACGCCTGTAAGTGTGTCTTGAGAACAGTAGGGATGGATTTCCTCTGAATCAGCCCCCTTCTCTTCCCACAATGCACCTTCCTAACAAGCCACCTGGTCAACCCCACTCAGGTGCCCTCATTAACCAGGCTTTCACCAACTAAAGTCCCAAAGAGATAAACCTCCCTATTCATGTTTCTAAATTGTCTTCATGGGTTATCATCAAATTAATCTCTTTTTAAGTACAAAAGTAATGCATTCTCATTGAAATATATTCAGACAATACATAAGTGGAGAAAATAAAAAGCAAAGCTCTAGGCCTTCCATCTCAAGGCAATTACTACTAACAATTTAGTGATTATCCTTACACTCTTTTTCCTACACTAACACAAAAAAGTATGTGTGTGTGTGCATAATGCATTTGTTTTTTAAGGAAAAATTAATATTGGGTTGACCAAAAAGTATGTCTGGCTAATGAATGTGTTGTTCAATAAAGTTCTCGGTGAAAATGAAAAATGTGTCTTTTATTTGTACTTAAAACCGAACGAACTTTTTGGCCAACCTAATATAAAGTTTTGTAACTTGTTTACATGCAATACACAACACAGACCTTTTCATGTCAGAATATCTGTATTTACCTCGTTCTTCTGAGAATATGCAGAGTAGCTGATTATATGGATACACCATCATCTATCTCACCCAGCACTACCAAGCAGATTTCTCTGTGATGATGGAGTTGTCCTGTATCTGCACTGTATAATCTGGTAGCCACTGGCCACATGAGGCTCTTGAGCACTTGAAAAGTGCCTCATGTGGCAGAGGGACTGAATCGTTAATTTTTCATTTTCTTTAATTTGATTAATTAAAATGTAAACGTGGTCACATGTGGCTAGTAGCTACCGTACTGGGCAGTGCAGATTTAATGAGTCCCCTAATTGAAGGGCATACATTAGTTTTTCCTAAATTATCTTCATTAGATATTCTGATGGGATGCACATCTGTGTGTGTGTGTGTGTGTGTGTGTGTGTGTGTGTGTGAATATCTGAGTTCTGCTAGCTCACTATTCCCTAATTGAGGTTTTCCCCAATACTTTGTGTTCTCTATAAATAATACACCAGGTTCCTATAAACTGCATTCATTCGATGAAATAAAAGGCAGATGTGCCCATATATTTGCTGCTAACTAGCCCTGAGGCACAGAGCTTCCTATATCCATTAGCATCCTGTATGGAGTTGCACAGTTGCCCTCAAGCAACCAGATAGGCTGGACCTCCTACAAGGTGCTACTGCTGATAGCTAGGCTTTCACCAAGGAGGCACCTACACTAATCCTCCACTTGGGAATAAGGGTCTGCTGGCTGCCTGGCAGGAACAAGCTGGCAGCAACCTCTTTACTCAGTGTTTACAATACTGCGTCATTAGTAGTGCTCGTGTTAAAGCACGACACGCAATATTTTAGTGTTTTTCTTAATGTCCCTTAATTACCCATTCCTATCTGTTCCTGCCCATCCCCAGAAGAGCATAAATAAGGGGTTTGGCTGCAGTTCATGTAATCAGGCTGTGACCAGAGCTAATCTGTTGCGATGGATGAAGTGTGTGTCCTCAGGACTCTCTCTCGCTGCAACATGGGGAGGGAGAGCTTGATGCCAACCTCACTGGGTCAGCATGAACAATGAGCTGACGCTGGAGCGGGATAAGAGGAGGCAAAGGAAATGAACAGCTGTACCCCTCCGGCGTGAAACATCACACTGGCCCCTGGGCAGTCATCACACACTCAGCCCCTTCCTTCAGGACGACTTTGAAGGGACCACTGCCATGTTCCGGGGAAGGAAGAAGATGGTGGGTGCTTGGTTTGTTTTTATGACTTCTTCAATGAACTTAATAGATTTTTTTAACTTAATGAATATTAAACTCTAACCAGTTACATCCTTCCAAAGACTCTTCTCATCTTTGTTAACATCCACATATACTTTCCTTTTATTGCCGGAACAAAATTGTAGCAGCATCAACAGACCTCTAAATAAAGGAAGGAAAAAAAAATCACCCATGATACTGAAAGCCCCACAAATCAAACTGTTTCCATTTTTCTGTGCTCCCTTTCTGTCTTTGTTTACGTGTATACATAATTTATGCCTGAAACATCTCTGGTGTCTTTGGTTCCAGGTACACAATGAATGAGATTAAATATAACTCAACCCTCCAGCGGATTTTCTTCTGGGCCCTAGGCCCTCTTATTTCTTCCACTTCTCCCTGGCCTCTGACCACTTCTGTTTTGCCAGGTTTTGCTCTAAGATTAATCCCTGTGCCATTTTTGGACCGCGGCTGGATTGACTTACTCTGGCCAACTGTTTCTCTCTCATGGATTTCCCCCAGACCTTTGCAGGCATGCTAAAGCCCGTGCTGGGTGGTTTCAGCAGATGGCCATTATGATTGGTGGTTCCTCTGCCGTATTTGATTGTTAAACATTTAAAATATCACTCCTGGTATACCCGTTCGTCGCCCTTGACTTAACTTACTTTGGACACCCCCTTTTCATGGCCCCGCATATGATTGTTTTACTTGTGTCTGCCTGACTCGTGTTTATCTTTGGGCTCCTCATCCAAGACTGAGCCAGTATACTCAATTCCTTGAGGTTCTCTGGCTCCTGCGATTTCTAGGTCACCAGTTTTTCTCTCCTCCCTTTTATCAACAGCTTCCTCTGAACCTAGAACCTCAGCCAAGCTGGTTGCAATCTGTAGAAGAAACGCAGTCTTAGTTTCTGCTTTTTAAACTGAACACACTTTTTTCAGATGGTGCTGTATAAGCCTCCCGATTACAGTTTTATTTTCCTATTGAGTGAGTGTTCCATAACTTCTTAAGTATTCTCCTAAAGCAATGGTTCTCACTGGGGAGCAAATCTGCACCCCCCACTGGGAGACACTTGACAACGTCTAGAGACACTTTTGGTCGTCACAGGTTAGGAGATGCAACTGGCATTTAGTGGGTGAAGGCCAGGGATGCTTTGAGACATCCTACTATGCACAGGACAGGCCCCACCACAAGGAATCATCCTGCCCAAAATGACAACAGTGCTAACCCTGTCCTAATATTACACATTCAGATTTTCCCAGGATTTGCCATGAGGTTTTCATTAGTCCTCAAGTCCATCTTACTCATTGTTGTATTCCCTGTGCCTCACACAGTACCTGGCCTATGGTGGGCTCTTGTGAACATGGTGTTTTATTTTGGGGGGAATATTTTTTTAAGGAAAATTCCCATAAAGACGTTTGTGTTCATGCATATGGTTTTTACATGTCTACAACAGTTGGTATATACTCTTTCCTTTAATGTAACTTTTGTTTTTACATTGCTTTTTGTATCAATTTCCACTTGGGAGTGGACTACACACTGCCATTTTTAATAACTTTGCACAAATACACACAGACAACACATAAGCTCTGCTAGTGCACTGCTCTTCTATAGCCTTGCTTCTGCCATCCTCCTCTCAATGCCAAGGCCATCTTTCCATTGTTATGACTAATGTTTATTCACACCTGTTTATAAATTATGTGTTTCTACCTTTAGGGTAATTTCTACAAGGTTGATAGTGAGCATTCTGATTCGAGTGGTATTAAAAGTAAGAAAGGAGTAGCAGGACCAGGGTCACATAGAGAAGTTACACCACCTAGATGCTGAAACAGGTGATGGTAAACATTTGAAGAAGTTTTATAACCCTTGGGAACCATTAGCAACTATGTATGGTTTTTTCTTCTGGCATCATTTTCTATAAAATGGGGATATTACCTATCGCACCTCATCGGCAAGCACCCTGTTTGCAGCTGCTATGAACCAACCAGAGATGATGACCAGGAGGAGGTCAGAGTCAACACAAGACGATGGAGAATGCTTTGGGGGCTATGATCAGAGCAGTCCAAGAAAACTCACTCCCTTGAGAACCTTCTTTAGGGCTAATTTATCTGAATTAGCAAGTGTACAATCAAAGTAGAATTACAGAAGTCTCACCACATACACACACACGAAAGGAAAAATGTACATTTTTTCCATAGTGCTTTCTTTTGTCAAGCATCTATTTTATACTAGGCATTGTGAATACAATGAGAAACTAACACATGGAGTATACGTTCAAATGAAGAGAGATAATCATGGCAAATCATCATTTCATCCATCATGTACTGGGTGGAGTCCTAAACTGTTTAGATATAATTTAATTCTCACAGTCACCCTTTGGGATCAGTTATTATTATTTGATAAATGTAGAAACTGAGGCACAGAGAGGTTAAATAACTTGCCTGAGTTCCTGTACCTAACAAGCAATAGAGACCTAATTTATACTTAGGCAGTACACCTCTACTCTTTTTTTTTTTTTTTTTTAAAGGAGATGATTACTATATTATGGATGTGTTGTCACAAGACTGGAGAGCAGTGCCTTTTTTTTTTTTTTTAAGAAATATCCATTTTAATTTTTATTTATTTATTTATTTATTTATTTATTTATTTATTTATTTATTTATGGCTGTGTTGGGTCCCCATTTCTGTGCAAGGGCTTTCTCTAGTTGCGGCAAGTGGGGGCCACTCTTCATCGCGGTGCGCGGGCCTCTCACTATCGCGGCCTCTCTTGTTGCGGAGCACAGGCGCCAGATGCGCAGGCTCAGTAGTTGTGGCTCACGGGCCCAGCCGCTCCGCGGCATGTGGGATCCTCCCAGACCTGGGCTCGAACCCGTGTCCCCTGCATTGGCAGGCGGATTCTCAACCACTGCGCCGCCAGGGAAGCCCTACACCTCCACTCTTAATCAGTGAACTATACTCTCTCTTGAGACAGGTTCAGAAAGAAGTAAGTGTATCAAAATGTAACCAAGATAGGATATATCCCAGGTATACAAGTCTGGTTTAATATTCAAAAATCAATTAATGTAATCCATCATATAAACAGGCTGAGGAACTAAATCACATGATTATATCAATAGATGCAAAAAAAGCACTTGGCAAAATCCAACACCTATTCATGATAAAAAAAACTCTCAGCAAACTAAGAATAGAAAGGAACTTGATTTGATAAAGAACATCTACAAAATAACCTACAGCTAATGTCATATTTAATGCTAAGATCAAGAACAAGTCAAGAAGGTCCCCTCTCAGTGCACTTTATCAACAGTATACTGGAAGTCCCATCTAATGCCTATCTAAATCCTATCTAAAGATAAGAAAAGGAAATAAAAGTTGTACTGATTGGGAAGAAAGAAATAAAACTGCCTTAGTTTGCTGATAACACAGTGGTCTATGTAGAAAATCTGAAGGAATCGACAAAACTCATGAAAATAAGTGATTATGCCAAGTTTGCAGGAGACAAGGTTAATATATGTCACTCATTTTCCTAAATACCAGCAATAAACAAGAGAAATTTGAAGTTTAAAAACATAATGTCATTTACATTAGCACCCCCAAAAATGAAATACTTTGGTATAAATCTAACAGAATATGTACAAAATCTGTATGAGAAAATTACAAAACTGATGAAAGTAATCAAGGAACTAAATAAATGAAGAGATATTCCACGTTCATAGATAGGAAGACTCAATATTGTCAACATGTCAGTTCTTCCCAACTTGATCTATAGAGTCAACACAATCCCAATCAAAATCCCAGCAAGTTATTTTATGAATATCAACAAACTGATTCTAAAATGTATATGAAGAGGCAAAAAATCCAGACTAGTCACCACAATATTGAAGAATAATAAAGTCAGACAACTGACACAACTCAACTTTAAGACTTACCATAAAGCTATAGTAATCAAGACAGTGTGACATTGGTGGAAGAATAGATAAAAATATCACTGGAACAGAATAAAGAGCCACATAATTGTAGTCAAGTGATCTTTGACAAGGGAGAAAAGGCAATACAATGGAGCAAAGTCAATACAATGGAGCAAAGATAGTCTTTTAAACAAAGACTATCCAGCTGAAACAACTGGATACCCACATGCAAAATATTGAGTCTAGACACAGATCTCACATCCTACACAAAAATTAACTCAAAATGGATCAGAGACCTAAGTGTAAAACACAAAACTATAAAACTCCTAGAAGATAACATAGGAGAAAATGCAGATGGCCTTGGGTATGGAAATGACTTCTTAGATATAACACCAAAAGTATAACGCAAGAAAGAAAGAATTGATAAGCTAGACTTCATTAACATTGAAAAGTTCTGTTCTGCAAAAGATACTGTCAAGAGAATGAGAAAGTAATGCATAGACTGGGAGGAAATATTTGCAAAAGATATATCTGGTAAAGGACTATTATCCAAAATATACAAATACCTTTTAAAACTCAATTATAAGAAAATAAACAGCCCAATTAAGAAATGAGCCAAAGACATTAACAACACCTCACCAAAGAAGATATACAGATGGCAAATAAGCACATGAAAAGATGCTCAACGTTGTATGTCATTAGGAAAATGCAAATTAAAACAACACTGAAATACTACTACACACCTATTAGAATGGTCAACATCCAAAACACTAACAACACCAAATACTGATGAACATATGGAGTAACAGGAACTCTCATTCATTGCCACTTTGGAAGACAATTTGGCAATTTCTTACAAAACTAAACATACCATATGATCCAGCAATTGCACTCCTTGCTATTTCCCCAAAGGAGTAGAAAACGTATGCCCATACAAAAACCTGCACACAAATGTTATAACAGCTTTATTCATAATAGCCAAAACTTGAAAGCAAACAAGATGTCCTTCAGTAGGTGAATGGATAAATAAACTGTGGTACATCTAGACAATGGAGTATTATTCAGCAATAAGAAGAAATGAGCTATTAAGCCATGAAAAGACTTGGAGGAAACTTAAATACATATTACCAAGTGAAAGAAGCCGATCTGAAAATGTATGATTCTAACTATATGACATTCTGGAAAAGGCAAAACTATGGAGACAAAGGATCAGTGGTTGCCAGGGGTTAGGGAGGAAGTGATTATGACTGAATCACTTTGCTGTACACCAGAAACTAATGCAACATTGTAAATTAACTATACTTCAATAAAAAACAAAATAAAATAAAAAATAAAAATAAAGTCTATTTAAAAACTGAAAAAAACAAATGAAACCAAGTGTAAACCTGTCTCTCTATCCAGCCTCCTATCCAGACGCTACCAGGTGCACCCTTGCTTCTCTCCAGCCGCTGCCATTCACTCTCCACCCTATGCCTTTGAACCACTCATTTCTCTGCTTGGAATCCCCCTCCCCACCCCCATACCCGCAGCTTTGTTTGACCATCTCCAACATGGTGCCCACTCCCAGCTCAGATGTCACCTTTGGCTTCCCCACCCCTACTGGGCCAGACGCTTTTTCTCCATACTGCCAAATTAAAATCAGAGCACTAGCTGTTCTGCACATTAACTCTCTGCTTAATCCTCTGTCTCTCCCTGGAGATAAGCCAGGGTCTAAAGGGTGTGTCTAGGCATCCCAGAACCTCATGCACACCTGGCACATATCAGGTGCCCACTAAATGCTAGCTGGAATTAAAGCACTTGAGTAGTGGGCTATTAACCCTAAGGCATCCTGTTTCCACTGCTTCCTATACAGGTGACCATGCCTGCTCTGGGCCTCAGTTTCCCCACTGCAAAGTGAGGAATAATAATAAGAGCAACGCCTATTTCATTGGTTGTTGTGAGGACATAATGAAATAAAATTGGAGAAGGAATTCAGAAAGAAATTTTACATATGTAAAATTAACATATGTAAACAGGAAAACAGACTGTGGAGGAGGTGAGCTTTTTCAGACTTCCAAATTGCTTTCGGCTTCCTCTACCGCACATAGTAACAGATGATGTCATTGCTTTGCCCTCCCTCCACCAATGGTTTCCCATCACTCTCAGAATAATATCCAAACTCTCCCCATGGCCCAGTCTGTCTCTGGATCTCATCTCATTTTCTTGGTCCAGCCACTGAGGTCGCCTCGCTATTTCTGGAACACACCAGGCATGTTCCTACTTCAGGGATTTTACACTTTTTCTTCTGCCTGGCGTATTCTGTCCCCCACAGGCCTACATGGCTGTCTCCTCCACTACAGGCAGGTCTCAGGTGAAATGTGCCTTCTCCAGAGGAGCCCCCGCCAACCCTCCACCCCTATGGAAAAGAGCATCCTAGTTACACTTTATCCTTGACAGTGCCTTGGTTTATGTACAGCACTTATGACTAACAGACTTTCTTTGCTATTTGCTCCTCCCACTAAAACAAAAGCTCTATAGAGGCAGGGACTTGGTTGTATCCATTGTTGTTTTCTTGGTGCTTAGAACCATACCTGGCACATAGAGGGCATTCAATAAATGTGAATGAATGAATGAATGAATGTATGAACAGATGAATCCCCTGAGACAGTGGGAAAGGGAGGAAAGTTGTTTTGGATTTCTTTCTGAATTCCTTCTTCAATTCCTACAGCACACCGAGTACTCCAGAGCCAAGAGAATGAGCACAGGATGGAGAACACCAGCCCCAAGGCTTCTTAGCTGCATGGTCATAGGCCTTGGCTACTTCACCTGCATGACTGGCACAGTCTTAAGACCCACCTCAGTGTTGTCAGAGTAACTGAGGTGACAGGAGAGAAAGCACTTGGCGCAAGGCTACGTGGCAGTCGTCACGTGTTCCCACGGTTCATATGATAATCCGGGAGCCTGTTCTTACCCCTTCTGTGCCCCCTGCCACCCAGCAGGCAGGGGGTTTGTTCTGCCTACGAAAAAACTTATTTAAACCCTGGTTCCTCTTTTTACCTGTACAGCATTCGTATCCTTACCCAGAGCCTGCTCCCCTGGGCTGTCTGCCCTCAAATAAAGGTTGTCAAACATTTTAAACGTTATTAAATTGTCCAGTAAATGGGGATGCCCAAAGCAGAGAGCCAGTCAATCAGCATTATTCAAGAGCTTCAAAAAGACAGAAGGAAACCATTATTAGGTTTAAGAATATTGCGCTCCTTCTCCCACACAGCCTTTATCTAAATCTTCATTTAATTGGCAGCCTTCAGCACTGTTGGAATTGCATTCTGAGAACTAGGAGAAGTTTTCAAACATTCACGCAAGTTTATATGCCTGGCTCACAACTACTCATGGGAATGATCCTCTCTGCAAGGGATCTGGGGAATGCCCTGTCAGTGATGTTGCAGGGGCTGGGGAACTGACCTTGAATCAAAGAAGAAACTAACACCACTGCATAAACTCAAAGACACCTTCTGAGGTTTAAGGCAGAGCGAATAGGACCTGCTGTCTCCCCACACTCTACAGGTGGCTCCTTGAAGGCAAGAATTGGTCCCTTCCATCTCTGTATCCTCGGAACCTCCCCTACTGCCTGACATATCGTGGGCATAAATAGATGTTTCTGGAATGGCTAATGAGGATCTTTGTGGTTTTATATAATAAGAGAAATTGGCGCTCAGGCCCAGGTGTTTCTATCCGAGTGGTTCTCACCAGAGCCTGGGCTGGAAGAGAAACCTTCTGATTTCTCCCCATCTCTTCCCGCAACAACCCCCCGACCTTGCAGTGGACTAACAAGTTTCATGTATTGTATGATATCTGCTGATCTCTGATCTGTCTCCTCCTCTCCTCTCTCAGTGCCTTACATGGGGCCTTCAGCCTTCTCCTCTGGGACTATTGCAAAAGACACCTAAACATCTCCCATTTGCACGCCCATGCAGGCATAAGCATGCTGATTGTCAGATAAGCCAGGCTTGACAGTGTCACTCTGCTGCTTAAAAATCCCTCGTGGCTCCCGCTGCTTTCGGGACATTACGTCTGTGAAACAGTCCAGCTTCCTCCCCTGCTGACCTCTCCTATGTCTACAGCCCCACACCCTGGGCTTCAGCCACAGCAAGCAACTCACAGCCCTCCCAAGCCCTAACTGCCAGCTCCTTCCACTCCACGCCTTCCTTCTGACTGAGGCCTTTGTGCAAGCACATCCCACCCCATTTTCTGACTGCCTACTCTCTGTTGATCCTTCTGGGCCCAGTTCAAATATCAATATCAATTGAGTTCCTCAATCTCTCTGCTCTCCTCCCCCAGGTAGAGCCCAGTCCCTCCTCTGTGCTCCCAAAGGGCCTGAAGCTGACAATACTTTATTTCTTTATTTTTTAATTTAAATTCTACTGTGGCACTACAGGAAGTGTGCAAAGCCTCAGTATATAGCTCAGTATTTTCCACAAGGTGCCATGCAACTGGGGTCAAAAAATAAAACACGATCAGGTTCTCAGAAGCCCCCCTCCCGCCTTCTTTACAACCACGCTGGAAAACTGTCTGGTGGTATCTATCAAAGCCAAAACCAAACAGTTTTCCAAGCAGATGAATTCCCAGTCCCTTTCATCCTGTCTTGACAATGCTGACTGTTCTGTTTCAGCTTCTGAATCATAAGATCCCGCGGTCAGGGACTACGATTCTGTTACCTCCTTATTGCTGCTCCTGTCACAGAACTGGCACATGATAGGTTCTCTATAAATGTTGACCGAATGAATGAATGAGAGAGAAAGGTAAATAACATGCACTCTGTTTGGATAATGGTCTTGAATTTCTTCCAATCGATGCTTTGTGCATCTTCCTCATTTGGAACCTACAGTAGCGGCATGATTCTGGGTTCCCACTGAAACTCACAAAAGACCAGATGTCCTCTAGAGATTGTCAGAGGAAAAAAAGGCTTTAAAGGTCATCTGTTTTAATCAGAAAAACCAGAATTCTAGGTAAAGCAGGCCAGTTAAATTGGTTTGACAGCCAACCTCAGCAGCAAATGCAGCATCCAGCATCTTCCTAGATTGGTTCATTTCCCAAGATCTGTGATTTTTAAATGAGGAGTAGGATCAAAGGTCAACCTTACCCCCTGGAGCACAAGCTAAGTATGTGCTGTAATCACATCACAGAGCAAGCTTCAAAAGCCCGCAGTGTAGTGACGGCAACCACCTGTCTATCTTCAAACCAGATGAATGGTTTTCTGATGCCATATAATCAGAAAAGTGGATGAATAAAGAGCAGCGGATCCTTATTTAACCAAGCTCTCCTCATCTTGTCACGAATGAAAAGCACATGCACAATCCTAGCCCAGGTGAGAAAGAGAACCTGCTGGAAACTGCCAGAAGCCTTTTATTTTCCTGTAACCTTTCAGAGCCTGGAGGTGTCACCAGTGACTGTCAGGAATGAAAAACAAATAATGCTTTTCCAAAGCACAAGACTCCAGGGAAATGGAGAGCCAACTCTACAATGTAATCCCTCCTCCCCAGAACCCGAGCCTTGCTCAGTACAATGGTCTCCCCAGAAAGTGCTGTGACATTAGCATGTTCGGAGAACTTTGCTTTGATGACTGTGACTGGCAAGAAGAGGGCAGCAACAATAGGTTGGCCCAGCAAGTTGTGGCTTTCAAAGTGCAAATTGGAACTTATAGCCTCCAAGAAGATGAAAGGCCCCAAATTCCTTCTGATTGGACAGATCTGGTCCTTCCTAAAGTCTCAGTCATGTCTGATCTTCCTTCCAGGCCAGGATCACATTTCTAGCAGCCTATTCAATTGTCAATACCCATGATCCATCCTAAATCCTAAGGTCCAAGTCAAGAATCACACTCTCACTGAACCTGCTGGGAAATCACATGGTGTTGTTTCTGCTATCGAAGGCACTGCCGTGGAGAGGTGGGGATAACAGGGAAAACCCGCAGGGCAGAATGGGAAGCTATAAGGCCCAGATCTACTCCCTACAACTACCTGAGTGGTTTTCTTCCAATGGCTTCCCCTCTCTGAGCCTCAGCCTTCTCATCTGTAAAGTGGGAAAGCAACACCCTCCTGACTGAGGATCGAAACAAAGCACAATAAACTCTTTTCTCCAGTCTTAACAGAAGGAATTTAATGAATACACACCACCTCTCTCTCCCAATACAGTTGCAACAATAAAGAGTCAGGAGATCCAGATTCAAATCCTGATTCTGCCAATTATTTGCTGAAGAAGACAGGTCCCTGAGGCTCAGGTTCCTTAACTGAAAAACATCATCTGCAGCCTCCTGAGGGTTGAGTGGAGATCAAGGAAGAGGTTGTGTGTGAGCAAGCCCAGCAAAAGGTGACGTCCTTAGCTACAAAATGAGAGGGATCACAGTAACTCCCACATTCAGAGACTTGAATCAGACACCCTGTATGTAATAAATACTTAGCTGAGTGCCTGACACATAGATGATGCTCCATAAATGTTATTTTTTAACTTAAGTAATTATTATGGTGTCATTTAATTAAATAATAATTAATTATTCGAGCACAAATGATGATGGTTGTTCTTAGCCTTACCACCGAAGCAAATTAAAGTTCTGTCCTTGGAGAGACAGTGTCAAGCTAACAGTATCTCCCTGGGGCCCCACCTGCCAGCAGGGGAATGTGTCTAATGGGGGGTCTCTCTCCAACTCCCCCCTCCCCACAAAAACCATGCACCAGGTAGAGACCAGCGGCACCAGATAAGGCTCCTTAACACAGAAAGAGAAAAGCCCATTCCAGCCTGGCAAAACACACCCCTCAATTTCACCTGTTTTTTCTGTTTACTTTTTTAACTTTTCGACTTAAACTGCTTGCTGCCCTGCCCCACTGGGGCTCCAACCAGCCTGAACTGGTTCTCTTGCAGACTCTACTACGCAGTGTGCAGATTGATTTTTACACTGTGCAAAATCAATCTTGGGTGTGCAATTTCTCTGGTGGCTCAGCCTCGGGGAGAATGCTTCCTTGGCAGGTTCCATGATCTCAAAGGGCAGGAGTGAGCAGGCAGAGCACGATGCAGCTTGCCGGCAGCCAGCGCTAGAGAGGCAGGGGGATTTAGAAGGAGACTGCCCAGAGAACGGTGTTAAATTGAACCTCTTCATCCCAACAGCAGAACATTTGGGGTCTCAGTTAATCCTGAACCAAAATAGCCAGGGTAGGGGTTACACTCAGAAAGTCTAAGTGGCTGGGTTAATAAGGCTTTTAGGATTTCTCATGCCGAGTCTGCAGTGCACAGACCTATCCAAGCATCAATTATAACAGCATAAAACTTTCCGGAATGGAGAAAGGGCGCTGAGTTCATGATGCTTGCTGGGGTCTGACGGGTCTTCATCCGCCCCCTCCGAATCTTCCTAGTGCTTCATTACTTTGCTCCCTCAGCTATTCTCCAGTGCCTTCAAAACTCCTTCCAACTTTGCTTTAATGAGCAGCCTCTGTTTATTAACTCTTTGGTCAAAAAGAAAAAAAAAAAAAAAGAAACCTAATACGTCTCATTTCTTGCAAACTGCGTAAGGTTAATTTCCATCTAATAAAACTACGCATAGGGTGTTATGCAAAATCTATTTTCTTCTGAAGGATGGGAGAGCTGACCACTTGTGTCCCCAACAGTGTGATGTTGGGTTTCCAGACGTACGTTCTTGGGGCACATTCAGTGACTGAGCCTCAGTTTCTTGATCTATAGCTTGGGACTGTTTCCCAAGAAATGGCATTTATTGTGATGATTAAGACACCAAGATCCCTGGACTTCCCTGGCGGTCCAGTGGTTAAGACTCTGCGCTTCCACTGCAGGGGGCACGGGTTCAATCCCTGGTCCGGTAACTAAGATCCCACATGCCACACAGCATGGCTGGGAAGAAAAAAAAAAAGACACCGAGATCCCTGCCCAGTTTGGATTTATATTGTACCAGGCACTGTGCTAAGCATGTTACGTGATTCAGTTCGTCCTCCTAAGAAGCCCATGGGATGGAGTTATCACTATTCTCCCCATTTGACAGATAAGGAAGCTGGGACAAAGAGAGTTATGTATGGGACTTGCTCAAGGTCACAGGGCAGTGGGAGCTGAGAGTCAAGCCCAGGCGGTCTGGTGCCCTCATTCTTAACCAGTAATTGCTTTTCCTTTTTCCTTTTCTCCTTCACTTCCCCTCTCCTTCCCTTTGCTCTCTTACGTCCCTCCTCCTTTCTAATGTTGCATCTACTCCTTAGACGTGTGCCTGTTTTTAAGCTTGTACGTGGTCTGACCAGTAATTTCATAGGGTCCCCCACAACGTCCTGGTCCCCCATGCAGCTAAGCCGACTTCCCGTTACTTGACTACAGTGGCCTTTTCAAAGCAGAGAACCAGTGGCCACTCCTTCTTCCTGCAGAATCTAGCAATTTCCCCAGCCCTTCTTTCTTTATCTTCTAAGGTATCTGCAAGTTCCTCCTTGAAATTCCCTCTTTCCTGCTTTGACACTATAATACCCTATATTTCTTCCCCCTTACATGGTTACCAATCCATTCATCCATCATCCATCCATCCATCCATCTACCCATCCACCCATCCATCCATCCGTCCATCTATCCAGTTCATTTAACAATTATCTGAGCTCAGATTCACCGTAAACTTGGACAAGTCATTTTACTTCTCTGATCTTCTATTACCTCACCAATAAAACAGAAATATTAAAAACATAGCTTATAGGATTGTTGTTAGGTTTAACTGAGACAGCAGATGCAAGGAAACCTGGCTCACAGAGGTGCTCAACACATATTTATTGTCTCATTGCTAATTTTCTCTCACTCAATCAACCTTAAACTCTTGAGATCATTTCTGGCATTTTTTTTTTTCTTTCTTCCCCGTCAGCCCATTCACCACCAAGCCTCTAAAACCAGTCCTTTCTTTTCCACACTTCTTTTGACCTTTATTAGCTCACAAGCTGGATTTCTTGCCTTCGGTTTTTCTGGACCCAGTCCGTCTTTCACACCGCCCCCAGATTAATTTTTCTGAAATATTATTTTCCATTATGTTATTCCCTTCTTCAAAACCACCACTGAATCTCCACTACTTATTTTTCTTCAATTTTTTCTTCTTTCACTTTTCAAGTTTATTATATTTTTCATTATAAATGTAATATATACATATCAACGGAGATTTGTAGAGGGGAAAAAAATCACTCAGGAACCCATCACATGAACAAAACTGCAGTTAGCATTTTGAAAAATATCCTTTCAGACTCCATCCCCCTTTTTTCATACATAGAAACTTTTTTTGCTTAGTAAGAATCCTACTCCACACATATTCTCCTATTCAGTATTCATTTCTCGCTTATATGATTTTTTCATGTCATCATTGTCTTCATAACCTTCCTCTTTAATGCCTATGTAATATTCCATTGAGTCATTTAACGAGTTTCCATCTGCTAGAAATTTAGCTTATTTGTCAAGCACTTAGGAGAGCCAGGCACACGGCAAACACTCAATAAATGTTGGCTATTGTTATTATTTCCAATTTGTGCTATCACAAATAATGCAGAGAAGTATTTCTGTACATCTTTTTCTGTATTTCGCTCTGTTTCTTTAACTTCTCAGATGTGGATTACTGGCCCAAAGGGCTTTACTGTTTTTAGGCCTTGTGATACTGACTACTGCAGACGCTGATGGCTTCCCACTGCCAAGCCCACATCCCCTTCTGGCCTTTCGTTAGTGGACCCAACTTCCACTGCAAGAATCTACACCTCTTTACCAAGGGCTTCCTCCGGGACCAGACTTCATACTCAGCAGTCTGATAGTGCTCAAAATCAACGGCACCTGGGGCAGTTCCAAAACAATGCCCACCCAAATCTGTGGCATAAAGACTGAAGCTCCCATGCCCCTCAGGTGTGATAACTCTGAGGTATTCCACACTGGCTCCCAAAGGTCCCCAGGTACCTGCAGTAGCAACTGGCTGAATCAAAGACCCTTTATGTGGCAGCCCTCCCTTCCTTGCTTTGTTTCCCCACCCCGCTAGAGTTTTCCCTGGCTCACCTTCCAAATGAAATTAACTGCACTCACATTCTCCTCTCAGAATCTGCTTTTTTTTTTTTTTAATTTACTTATTTTTGGCTGCGTTGGGTCTTTGTTGCTGTGTGCGGGCTTTCTCTAGTTGCAGTGAGTGGGGGCTACTCTTCGTTGCGGTGCGCGGGCTTCTCATTGCCAAGGCTTCCCTCGTTGCGGAGCACGGGCTCTAGGTGCTCAGGCTTCAGTAGTTGCGGCACGTGGGCTCAGTAGTTGTGCTCACAGGCTCTAGAGCGCAGGCTCAGTAGTTGTGGTGCACGGGCTTAGCTGCTCCGCGGCATGTGGGACCTTCCCGGACCAGGGCTCGAACCCGTGTCCCCTGCATTGGCAGGCAGATTCTCAACCACTGCACCAGCAGGGAAGCCCCAGAATCTGTTTTTGAGGGAACTCAGACTGAGACTGTGACACTTACAGGCAAATGACTAAAAACCATGCTAAATCCTATCCATTCACCTCCTCAAAGAACCAACTTCCATTTTCCAAAGTCTCATTGCTTGTTAGACCAAGATTTTACATGTTTGTCTTGAATTCCCATCCCAGTCATATCAGGTAGATATCACTGCCCTCATTTCATAGATCTGGCAAGTGAGGCACAGAGAGGTTAAGCAACTTGTCCATGGCCACACAGCCCTGCAGTGACAGAGCTGGGATTCAAACTGTAATTCCACCTTCCCCCCAAGGCCTGAGCTCTTAACGCACATAGTGTACTGCCAGGCACTGCCTTATAATGATAGTAGGATTCTTTGGCTAAAATAACACTGGTACTACTAATAGCTGTCATTCATGTAGCACTGATCTAATTTCACATATTCACTGTCACCCAGAATGGCCTCCTCACTGCCCTCTGAACATGCTATGAGTATTTCTACCTCAAATTGGGACTAGGCTTCCCTCCAGCTCATAACACCCTCCCTTCCTTCTCTGGCTAAATCCTATTTCTCCCGCTATGGTCTTGATCACATACCATTTTCTTCTTACTCTGTCCAAGTCCACTACTGACACTCCTGACTCTCCCTCTGACTCGCTTTCCTCATCTGTAGATGGGGACGATAGTAAGACCTACCTAAGAGGGTTGAAAGAAAGCATCTAGCACAGAGCACACTTCATCACAGGCAGGTAATGGATGGCATCTATGCAATACTGTCACTTTGACCTTCTATAACCTTTCCTCCCAGCACTTTCTAGCCCTCAACCAACCTCCATTTCTTTGCCCCACGTTTCACAGACCATTTCTTTACTAGTAAATTAAATGTCATGTGCTTGAGGCATAAGAAAAAATTATCCAAAGCTTGTAAACTAGACCAAAATGATTGATGGCAATCCTTTGAACATCATTCAGGGACAAAGGCCATGGGAAGATGTCTAGGAGCACGTTCTTAGCTCATCTCACTGCTTGCTCTTGATTGAGGCCTCTAGACTTAGAGAAGTCGCCAGTTACTTGTCGATTTTGTCCAAGTGGAGATGCAAATAATTTCTGTCTAACATAACAGATAATCCCAACAATTTAGGCATATTGCACATTAACTAGTTCTTTTTCTAACTGAACAATCTCTTCCTAATATTTCTTTGTTAAATTGCTCATAAATACCCTAGCTTATTAAATACCCTTTGAAACTACCATCAGATCTTACTGGTTTCCTCATAATCTAATGAATTAACGGTCATATTTACCTGAAAGTCATGGTTTTACCTTTTGAAAAACTATACACGTTTGGGGCTTGCTTCCAGTTATTTTTTCACAGACCCAAGTTTCGATTCTGACTTTCTAGTAATAATGAGATGGGGTAGAGATAAAAATTCCCTGTGTGTGCTGGGGGGGTATAAAGCTCTGCATTTAAACCAGGTCTTCTCACCTCACGCTATTGACAGTTGTGTCAGGGTAATTCTTTATGGTAGAAGGCTGTCCTGTGCACTGTAGAATACTGAACAACATCCCTGCCTTCTATCCACTAGATGCCAATAGTATCCCCTCCACCAGTTGCAACAACCAAACATGTCTCCCGACATCACCACGTGATCTTTGGTGGGCACAACTGCCCCTGGCCGAGAACCACTGGTGTAGACTGAACTTCTCAAGTAAGAATCATGGGCAGGTATCAGAAGGGTCAGCAAAGATTCACAAGGGCACACAAAGAATTATTCTGGGTGGGTTTCAAAACCCAATGGCTGTAGACCTAGCTGGCCTTGAGCTCTTCTCATAGACCCAGAAGTGTCATTGTCTTTTTATTATTCTTCCCTCATGTCTCGAATCTCCTCAAGATTAGCATCTGCAGCATCTGTGTCTGTCTGGTTCACCTTAGAGGGCCTAGAATTTAGTAGGTACCAATAGTGACTAGTGCTTAATAGGTGTAATATATATATTTATGTAATATATTTAAATTTATATGTATTTATGTGGATATATATACACATCATGTACATGTGTGTACCTGTGTATATGTATACTTATGTATGTTGTATATGCATATATACATTCTGTGTATATGTGCTATGTATGTATATACATCTGTATATACATGTGTATATATATTATGTATTGTGTTATATATGTATGTGTGTAGATATATAGACACATATATGTATACATATATATACACATACACACATTACACACATACATATAAAATCAAAGGAGGTGTCTGCCAAATCAAATGAAGGGTAGCAGAATATACGACCCCAAAATATACCAGTTTGGCATAAGGATTATTTTGAGCTAAAGGCAATTGAGAAGAAGTGGCTACAAGAAAAGCTTACTGCCGTCCGGCTATTTGCCTTAAAGCAGGACAAAACTTTACAAAGGAGTCCTTCTTCCCCTCTCTACCTGGAAGGACAAAAGTTAATCACCGGAGACATCTTTGGATCCTTATCAATGGAGAAGGCAGACTTAAATCTGCATAACCTATCTTACTCTTGTTTACCCTGCTTTTCCTGGTTACCTCCCCATAACTGGCCTCCCACATACTGTTCTTTCTCTTTAGTTTAAGAGAGTATTTAAACCGGAGTTCTAAGCCACCTCTGAGAGTTACTCATTTTCCCCTGGGTATCTCTCATGTATACATGAGTTATATGTGTTAACAAATTGTTGGTTTTTCTCTTGTTAATCTGTCTTTTTCTTAAAGAGCCCCAGCTAAAAACCTAACATGGGTAGAGGTATGGTTTTGCCTCCCCTACACAGACTGTCTCTCTGTCCTCACCCTAGTCTTCTGGTCTGCCTGTGTGGACAGAAATTTTCACCTAAAGGCATCCTGCAAACACAGCTCAGGGCCTCACAGAAGTAAACACCCATGGCCATAATGGGACCAAGCAGAACTTTTAGCTCCGACTCCTGTGTCTTGGTGATCTTCATTTTGTAATCTCTGCTTTCTGTGGGGGAGCCACGTTCCTAGCCTGGCTTTGTGTCTCCCTCCTTCACCCAGAAGAACACCAGGTAGTTCTCTCCCCACTAGCCCACTGGACCAGCAGCTTCGCAAACCTCAGAGAGCATCGAAATCCCCCGGAGGGCAGGCATGTGAAGACACAGATTGCTAGGTCCACCCCCAGAAGCTCTGACTCAGTAGGTCCTGGGTAGAGAATTTGCATTTCTGAAAGCTCCCAGGTGTTGCTGACACTGCTGGTCCTATAGGTCAAGCCCCAAGTTCTGAGACCCCAGAGTCCACACAGCTTGTTTTCCCACCCAAGTCCTGTGAATCCCTATCTCATGATGTCCTCTATGTAAGAATACCCTTACCCCTGGGAGTTTGGGGAGAGCACTGGTAATGCAGCCTTGGGGAGCATCTTTTTGAAACTCAAATGCACGTTAAAGTCTCAAGGATGTTCAGTCATGAAAAACAAAACACAACCTGGTTCACTTCTCTGTGCAACTTCAGAGTTTCCCAAAATATTAGCACATGCAAACCTATGTTTTCCAGAACCCTTATTAACCACCCACGGAACCAGTATGTCTTCACAATACACTTTGCAAAACAGTGCACTGGAGAAATGATGAGGGAGGGCTGAATCAGACACTCATGTGGCTTTGTATGATCCCCTGCTGTCACCGGGGAAGGCTTTAAGAATCACAGGGAGCCCAGCAGAATCCCTGTCACCTGGGAGCCGGCCGTGTGGGTGACCAGGTCTCAGCCAGAGGCCTTTCAATCCCCAGCTCCTGTTCCAGTCCAAACTGTGGCTTTTCCTCTAGACTGGAGACTCAGGAAGGTATTTACAGTCTCTTAGCTGTGCCTTTATAAATCCTCGCTTCCCAGGACCACAAACAGGCATCCTGGGCTGGTCAGGGGGCGAGCCCTGCTGCCCTTCCCTGTTGCACTGCGCATGACTAAGGGCTTTGTCACTCTGAATATTAAACGTGAAAGAGAAATACAAATCAGCAACCCAAGGTTAAGGGCAGAGAGGAGTAACATACATGTTTAGGGAGCCTGGGAATCAAAGAAGGTCTTGGATAGGTGGCAGGTGCTGATGGGGGAGTGTGCTTGGGATGGGGAGCAGGTCGTTGATTCAGACTATGATGAGTGCCTTAGACCTTAGATTGCCTTCTCTTTACCAGCGTTGGAAATCTTTAACTGAACCAGCCAAGGGGTGCCAAACATTCTTGTTAATTTGGGTAAATCCTTTCAGCAATTGGGTATCAACTGGAGTACAACGACAGCATGTCAATTCAGTTCTTTCCCTCACCCTCTTTCACTCCTTCTCCCACTTTCTCTCCTCTCCCTACCTCTCTCCCTCTCCCTCTCTCCTGCTTTTCCCTCTTTTCCCCTCCCTCTCTTCTCTCCCTCTCTCTTCCTGAGCCACATATGCTTATTACTTTTTGAAGTCAGCCACTCTAACACACCTCCTTCTCCTATAGTTTCTGGGTCTTACTGTCAGGACCCTACACCAGAGACAAGTGAGCCAGATGGGCATACTAACCAATGAGACAAAGATGGATCTTAATCCACTTTGGAAATCAGCAAAACAAAAGCAAGGAACCATTGCTTTATTTCTAATGGGCTAAAGCTACCTGCAACCCTGAATCACTATTGCTTTCAATTAGTAAAATGTGTGAAAACCAGTGTAGCAGTCAAAGGATGATTTGGGCCCAGAACTCCCTGGGTCGCTTGCCAGCCCCAAGTTTCTCGGTATCCTTCTGCCTCAGTTTTCTGATCTCTGAAATGGGGCAGACAATAGGGCTCTTTTAAGGAATAGTCAAGTTAGCATAAGTAAAACAAGCAGGATGCCATTAGCAAGTGGTGAGTGCCTGTAGGATAGGTTGTGTGTGCTCAGGGGTGGCACTTGCAGGAACCCAGAGGTTGGACTGCCCGAGGTCGGCTTGTTTTCCCACTTAACGACAGCTTTATTGAGACATAATACACATACTATAAAGTTTACCCTGTTAAAATATGCAATTCTGCGGTCTTTAGTACACTCACAGAGTTGTGCAACCATCACCACTATCTAGTTCCAGAACATTTCCATCACCCCCAAAAGAAACCCCATACCCATTAACAGTCGCTCCCCACTCCCTACTTCCCCCAGCCAGCCCTAGGCAACCACTAATCTACTTCTAGTCTATATGGATCTGCCTATTCTGGGCAGTTCTTTCCATTTCATGGAGTCATACAACATGTGGCCTTTTGTGTCTGGGACTGCCCAAGTTTGAATCTCAGCCCCAGAGCTAAAAAACTCTGTGACCTTTATCAAGTTCTCCTGGAATTCCTCCATCTGTAAAATGGAATTAAAATCATACTAGATATACCACAGAGTCATTAGGAGGCTTGAATATACTAATTAATACAACTAAAGTACTCACACAGGGCCCAGCTCATAGTAAGCACTACTAAGATGTCAGCCTCCATTACGGCCACTACTACTAATATTACTAGTCTGCTGTTCCTCTGCCCCAAAGCATGCGACTGGTGGTGGGAACCCAAAGATGAATAGAGCACAAAGAACATAGCTCTTGCCCTCCCCTATGCACAGCCTGGTGGGGATTACATGATTAGGAAACCAGTTTAAATGAACACAAAGTCTTATCATATGCACATTTAACTAATGGAAATCTAGCTCTTCCACCAAAAAGAGAAGGAAAAAGAACAATTTAAATACTGCAATTAAATGCTATAAAATTATATCTTGCATATATTCCTTATTATGCACTGTACATCACTGCATGCATTATACATTGTTATATATTGATTACAGTACAAGGTTGCGTACACAGAACCAAACACACTGCAATTTAATGGGCAACTTAGAGATCTCAAGGTTAATGATGACTCTATGTTTGCCTGAAACCTTGACTTTATAATCTAACCCTTGAGTAAAATGTGACTCTATTATGTGTCAACAACAATAATTCACAACGATTCCAGATAAATGAAATCAGCCAACAAGTAGTTGGTGGAGTTGGGCGTTAGGCTGAAGTAGGTTCCAGCTGGTCAACGCCCGTTTGCAAAGCACTGCTTCTGCCCTCTACAAGTTCACAGTCTCATTTTGAAAATAAACCACATAAACATACTCATAAGAGGTTGGTGAGTGGCAGAACTGGGTTTAGGAAATAGATGGAAATAATCTCTCACCCTACCAGCAGACAGGACAGGAAGATATGAGAAGGGCTGCGCTCTTCCCTGCCCCCATCCATCCCTTTGCCTGCTTTGTCATTCTCCAGAGCACACAGCACCACCTGATAGACATCGTGTATCTACCCATTCATTTTTTTTTTTTAAACTTTTTTTGGGGGTTTATTTATTTATTTATTTTATTTTTTGGCTGTGTTGGGTCTTCGTTTCTGTGCGAGGGCTTTCTCCAGTTGCGGCAAGCGGGGGCCACTCTTCATCGCGGAGCACGGGCCTCTCACTATCGCGGCCTCTCTTGTTGCGGAGCACAGGCTCCAGACGCGCAGGCTCAGTAATTGTGGCTCACGGGCCTAGTTGCTCCGTGGCATGTGGGATCTTCCCAGACCAGGGCTCGAACCCGTGTCCCCTGCATTGGCAGGCAGATTCTCAACCACTGCGCCACCAGGGAAGCCCCCCCATTCATTTTTTATTGTCTCTCCCGCAACCGGTATGGAAGCTCACTGTGGCAGGGGCTTTGTGTACACTGTTCACTTCTGTATTCCCAGTGCCAAGAAGAGAGTGAGCACTTAGAAGGTTGTCAGTAAGATGTGTTGGTGAACGAATGAATGAGGGTAATTATTTAGACAACCTCCACTTTTCTTCCATCTTTTGTTCCCAAAACACCCATAGTCTGTTCCTCCAATCTCAACTCGTTTATTCCTAAATTGTTCAAAAGTAGTGGGAAAGTATTCCTCAAAAATGAGGGCCTAAGGTAGCATTCCAGGGCTTTGGCATACTGGTACCATCTAGTGGGAAAGAGCATATTTGCAGGTGGGTGCTAAACTGAATTTGGAGGGTTTATAAAAACAACCACCACAACTGTTTCCTTTATCATTAACTCTACTGAGGAAGTTTCCAGTAACACATAATGGTGGCAATTGGAATCCCTTATATACTCATGTTCTACTCAGGGCGTGTACTGCCCATCCAAGCACCTGTCATGCCTCTTCATTTTTCTGCTCAGAACTTTTCTAAAACCATGGTTGCCCCCAGGGTCACAAAGGCTCAGCAGGGAATCACAGAGGAAATAATGGCACCAGAGGCCACCCTTGACCAATGGAAAGCGGGCATAGGTAGATGTACACTCCAGCCTCCTATCCTGCAGAGGGACCATTCTGAAGCGAGTTTTACACAGTTCTTCCGAGGGCCCCCAGCAGCAGTGAGCCTCCGTTGCCCATGACAATAACCAGCTCAAAGATACACTTTTTATTGGCTTTCCTTCTTTCTTGTTTTACAGTCCTCATGTCTGTGAACTGGAATCATCTCTCACATCAGCTCCCTGCGTACAAGCCTTTGTCTCCATCACCGTTTGGGAGAACTCAATCCAAGATACAGGGTTTAGCACCAATATACCTTTGGGTGGTGAGTAAGCCTTAAGAATTGTAGTCCAGATAATTAATATAAAAGCTGAATTATTATATCTTTTAGAGCTGGTCTAAGAATTACATTCCATAGTTGACTACCAGCATCTTTACCTTGATCTAAGTTAACGTAGAATCCCAGTGATATGTGGTGCTAAAGAAGTACCACAGTTCTCATGAAGACAAGACAACAAAGAAAAAGTTCTGGTCTCTATCCCTGGCCTCTGCCCTATTCCAATTTGACCAACTGGTGAGGCGGCTAATGGTTTAGATGAGGGATCAGCAAACTACAGCCTGAGGGCCAAATCCAGCTCTGCCTGTTTTTGTAAATAAAGTTTTATTGGAACACAGCCCTGCCCATTTGTTTACATATTATCTGTTGTTACTTTTATGCTACATTGATAGCATTGAGTAGTTGCAAGAGAGACCATATATTTACTCGATAGTCCTTTACAGAAAAAGATTACCTACCTGTGGTTTAAGTCATTGGTTGCCATAGTTTTGGATTCCCAAAAGCAAAATTTTAAGAAAAACAAAAAATAGAGAATGGCAAAGGTTTGCCAATAACACTTTAACACTAAGGACAAAAATGCCCTCTATGTATTAACCAACTTCATTTCACAAATTATAAGACATTTTAACCCTAAAAAGTAGAATGGTCATTGCATCAGAACAATGAACATTCCATCCCCAAAGAGAGTAGTGGATAAGCTCAGAACAACTGCCTATCCCATTTAAAACTTTTTTTCAGAGCACTATCATTTTCCAAAATTATCATGTTTACTTATTTTTGTTGTTTACTCTCTTTCTCCCTTATGAGAACATAGACTCCATGAGGGCAGGCAATCTTGTCTTTCTTAATCACTGCTTCTCACCCAGTGTCAAGCACCCTGCTTGAGATATGGTCATTGGTCGGTAAATATTTGTTAAATGAATGACTTAATCAAATGTGGAGTGAATAGATTGGGGCACAGGTACATCCTGAGAGAGGCAGAAAGGCAAGGTCACTGTGTGGGTGGTGAGGACTGGGGCAAAGGGGGAGTGTGTGTATCTGCCAGCACAGGGGCTCTGTGAATGCTCCCTACTCTGTCTCCAGGACATGAAATGGTGCCAGGCACATAACAGGCACTCAACAATGTTCACTGAATTAGTGGCTACCCTGACTAAAGATCCTTAAATTGAATTAAAAAGAAAAAAAGAAACCTCATCTAGTAAAACACAACTAAACTTCAGGTTAGATTCAGTCCAATTGCAACCCACTGTAGATCTGAGTGTCTGGATATAGATACAGGCTGTGTATTTCTCATTTTCCTATAGATTGGGGAAAACAGTATTGTAGACAGTGGCACTCAGGAGACACTGGCTTGGACAATGGAGTTCCTTGGCATTCCCAGGGAGGGATGCCGTCCAGCTTCAGGGCTCAGCAGCAGGCAGGAAACTGCCAGAGAATTTACCTGCACGTTGGAAGCTGCAGAGGAGCCACACCCAGGCTGGGTCCTGGCCTCTGCGTGGCTGTTCTCCCTGGGATGACTGTTCTCGCTGGGGGAAGCATGTGGTGTGGGTAGCTTGTTAGTCCCTGGTCAAACACAAGGACTCATCGATAAAGTATACAAAATAACCCTGAGCTAACCCAGTTCTGAAGGTTGTAACCAGTAACCCAGAGAGGAGGTCCAGGTCCCACGCCTACTTTTAGAGACAAGGAGTTCAAAAATGAGGTCATCGCAGGCAGCTATTTTGACTCCAAGAGAGCCAGAGAACAAAATAGTCAAGGAAGAGAATTCTTACATCATTTGAGGGCACAAGGGAGCAATTTTTTATATACCAGGGAAATATGGAGGATAACTCACATGCCCAGAAATCAGAAATGCATGGGTTCAAACCCTGATCCCAGTTCTTAGTGGCTGTGTAGCCTTAGGCAGATGACTCATCCACTCTGAACTTCTTTTCATCATAGATAAAAATGGAGACAAGAATAGTTGTCCCTAAGGGTTGCAGTGAGAATTTGAGATAATATATTCAACTGGCACTTAGCAGTAAATTATACAATAAGTTTACTACAGTAATTTTGATTTATTTTAAATAATAATAATAATCATAAGTGCTCATGGTGTTGGCAAGCATACCCACGTACATACTGCCCTGATAAAGCCTCCTGGGAACAGCTGCTGGGAAGATACATCTAGAAGATACCATCCCACCAGATCAAAAAATTTTATGAAGCATAAAATCTCCAGGAGAATGATCACTGGGGAGCTCCCAATATGAGATTTGGCAAATCCTTCTATGGGGAGCAAACTTTATTTTTTTAATGTCCGTACAATTTTAAGGACACAAGTATTTTTCCCCTCTAAGTTAGTCAGATGCTCAAGTCCAGGGCCCCATGGTACCTTCAAGCCATAAACTACTTTGCAGCATGGAGTATAAAAGTTAATGCAACCAGTATTCTTTAAGCTCCTAGCATTGGCAATCATGTGATGAAGCCGTAAGCATACACTTATTTAATACTCACCTGCTAGGCAGGTGTAGAGAGGTGTAGCCTCTCCTTTTTAGACACAGGAGGAAACAGAAGAAGAGAGAAAAAAGGTAACTTATCAGAGGTCACACAGCATGCAAAAGGCTGGGTCAGAATTCAAATTCACTTCTCAAAGTCTCAGAAGTCTCCCTGATCCTCATAAACTAAGACACTAGCTCCTCTGGGTCCCAGGAGACCAGAGGCCCTGATTCACCTCCAGCACTTCTCCTATTGAGGACCAGGACCGTGTTGTACTCATCTCCGGATCCCCAAATTAGCAGAATGCTTGGCACTTGCTAGATATCAAAAATTGTGGGAAGAAAGAAGAAAATATGGGAGGAACAGAGGGAGGGTAGGAGGAAAGATGGAAGGAAAGGAGAGAGAGCACAGCAGCCTCACCCCTTCAATACTATCTCAGCCCCTATTGTTTCCTATCGTAATAATTACCAAATGTGTATATTTCAGCTATTTGCTTTCTTGTTCCTTATTGGCTGCCCTCAGTAGATCACAAGACCACGAGAACAGTTTCCATGTCCATGTCCATCTTGTTTACCTATGAACTCCCCAAATGCTTCAGTAAATACTTAGCAAGTGGACAACTGTACATCCCTCACCTTCTGAGGATAACGTACCTGTGCTGCTTTTTTTTTTTTTTTTTAGAGAGAAAGCAGTTGTTAAACATTTAGCAGCATACCACTGCCTGGCACCCAGCTGAAGAAGATTACTATACCTAGGAACATAAACATCACCAAGGCTATATCTAGGATGCTGAAATGAAGTTTTGTTAGCATTCGCAAAGTGATTGCTGAAAATAGTAGATCATTATTTGCTTCATGTAAGAAATATTTCTAGTGCTGCTGATTGAATGTTCAAGAAACAATTAAAGGGCTTAGCAATGTTTCTCTCAAATATCTTTTGCATGAAAATCCTCAGAGATTGGTTAATTATAAAGGCTACACATCAGTCACTCTAGCCAAGGGCACTGCCAGGCCCCACGGTGCCCATCCCAGATGCAAGCATGGATTGGTCTGCGGACATCAGCGTACCTTGGGGCCCTGGACGCCTCGCGTGAGGAGCATGCTGCAGCCTGGCTAACACCCCCATGGGAAGAGCCCTCAGGCCCTGTTTATGACGTCAAACACATGGTTCCTTGTTTGGGCAACTGGCTCCAGCTTTCTGCCAACTGGAAGAGCCAGAACTCAAGCTTGCATCTTTAACACCTCCCTAGCCCTTGTCCTGCCATCTCAAACCCAGCCCTGCCAAATTCTCCCCTAAATGTCTCTAGGATGCTCTGAGTAGGGTGTGTCTACTTCTCTCATCTGCACTGTCACTCCCTAGTCTAGAGCAACAAGAGTCCCTGCTCTTCCTATGATCTCAAGCCTAGACTGGCTTCTCCCTTCCATTCATATCCAGCTCCATCCACTAACTACACTGCAGCCAAATTACCTTTTCAAAATAGAAATCTGGCCTTGTCACAGTATACCCTCCCCATGTTGCTTTCAATGACTGCCCATTGCTCCAGGACGAACACCAAAATCCTTGAGATGGCTGACAAGGTGCTAGCAGCTCTGGCAACCCCAGCTGTTCCTCACACCACTCTCTGGGTTGTGTGGTGTTTCCTCCTGCACAGGCTTCCCCCAGGCCGGGCCTTCTGCCTGGAATGCTTCCCCCATCACCACACCCTAGTGTTCCTTTGTCCATAAGCCTCACTGCTCCTCCAGACTGTGGCCCAAGCAGCAGGCTATCAGGGAAGCCTCCCAGACCCTTCATCTGGATCTGATGCCTTTCTTATATTCATTCATTCATCCATTCATTCATTCATTCATGTTTACTGAGGGCCTACTATATGCCAGGCTCTGTTCTAGGCCCTGAGACTACAAAACTGATTCAATCAGACAACAACACGTGCTGTAACGGAGCCTATATTTTAGTAGAGGAGAAAGAAAAGGCACAGACAAGCAAACCATATAGAATGACATGATCTCACACAACTGTGTTTCCGTCCATCTAGCAGTTGTCTCTGTTTTGAAATATTTATTAATTGACATTGATCTCCCCTGCCAGGGGATCTCTTGGGGTCTGAGCCCCAAGAGAAGAGAGACTGAATCAGCCTTACTGGCAGCTGTACCTGGAGCACACAGTAGGTCCCACATGTATATAATAGGTATTTATTGAATCCATTTGGTCCCAGGTGAATCTCCCTGAAGTCAAGTTGCTTGAGTGCTTGGGGCATAGAAGGGACAATTCCTAATACAAACCCCTAATGTCTCTCTGCACTTTGACAAGGCTCTCTGCAGTCTCTCTGGCTGTAATTTTGAGCCACAGCAGGAGTCAGCAAATTTTTCTGTAAAGGCCCAAATAGTAAATATTTTAGTCTTTGTGGGCCATATGGTGTCAACTCTGTTGTTATAGCACAAGCACAGCCATAGACGATTATATAAATGAATGGGCATGGCTATGTTCCAATAAAACTATTTATAAAAACAGGCTGCAGGCAGGAATTGGCCTACGGGCCATAGTTTGCAACCCCTGAGTTAGATGATCCCAGATGCCCCGCAGCTTACAGCAGTTGAAGGCGGGGCCTGTGTGGCCTGAGTCAGCCATGGGTTCTACTGGCAGGGTCCAGCAACTCTCCGCAGACCCCACATTGTTTGACAGGGAGATTATCCCAATAGCTTGAGCTTCAGGCATTTGCAGTCACCATCTCCTGCAGCTCATGGAAAAGCAGTTCCCTGCCACCCTGGAGGAAAGAGACTTTGGCCTAGAGGCCGCATAAGGCAGGAATGAGGCTGCCACATTCCTTGCAGGGTCCCCAGGCTCCTCCAGAGGCTGAGCTCACTTCCTGGCCCTGCCCAGGCATGTGGCAGGGCTGCTCTCAGCTGAGCAGCTGCTGCCCTCCACCCCAGCCCAGCCTGCGCTCAGCTGGGAGACACAGGGGCTTTGTGCTTCTGTAGCAGATTGGGTGACACTCACTGGGGCCTTTGAAATGAGACATGGCATGTTAAAACGTGCCTATTGCTAAGGCTAATTTTCAGGAATTTGACTTCTGCTGGCAACTGACAGAAGAAAAACAATCACTTTTTTTTTGTATATGTATGTAGGTATATTTACGCTGATCTTTGGGGTCTGTAGCTACTGAAAACAATAGTTACCTGAGGCTTACCTGCTGGTACGGGATGAGTGGACAGATTAGTCTAGTATTTATGGAGCCAGAGGACATTAATTGTAGCATTAGCACTGCGTGTAGACTGTGGTGGGTGTTAACTGCTAAAAACAGTTACAAAAACATCACACAAACTGCAGTTGGCACTAGAGGTGACAATGTCCTGTGTATAAAAGCACTCTAGACAACAAAGCTACGAAGCTAACATTACCCTGAAGTTATAAATGCTCGGAGTGTTAGCTCAGTTCTCCCAGAGTTCCCTGCAGGACTAAGGACAGTAAGGTGTTGTGACGTTCTGATGATACGCATCCTGTGCGTGAGCAACACTGTTGGAATGGCAATGCCCAGGGAGTCACTGTACTCCAAGGGCAGGGATGCCCTTGCTGTAATACTTCGTACAGTGCACTAGGGCCTACATATTATCCAGTGGTCCCAGAGCCCCTTGGCTGCTGATGTAGAACAATGTTTAAGGTGTACCAACACCCTGGTACCAGCACTCAGACTGACTGAAAACTGCAGTGTGTCACTTCTCTGGGTGTAACTATTCCACATGAAACAGTGACCTGGGTGTTGTGTTGCTCTGGGTAGCCCTAGTCACCTAATGGCATTGATGGTAATAATGTTCTCAGGGAGGAGGTGCAGTCCCCTTGGTCATGTTCTTCCAAAGTTCACATCCATGTGGTTCAATCAGAGCAATCAAAAAGGGGCTAGTCCCTTCCTTTCCAAACAGCCTATCACTGAAAAACTGACTACATCAGTTTGATCAAGGCTCAAAATTTGCAAAACCAGAAGTTCCCAATGGAAATGCCTACAAGGGCAAGTAGGTAAAATAAATGAGTACAATGGGCTGGGTGGACAGTAGGGAGTGGAGGGGATTGTGGCAAACTACAGAGGCATGTCCTAAAGGGGGCAGTAGTGACTCAGCTCCAGGGAAGAGTGGCCTTGCAGGAATGTGGCTCTAGGGCTGCCTAACCTTCTGACATTTTAAGAAATGCAAGAAACCTGTTTTGTTTTGTTTTGTTTTGTTTTTTAATGTACAATATCCTACTTTTCAAAACATTTGGGCCAAACAAGAGACATCCATGAGCTACATTTGGCCTGTGGCGTCTACTTTGCAACTTCTCCCTGGAATCTAGAGTTGCAGAATTGGGATGAATGGGCTTCAGCACCACCAAGTAGATCTCTCGAGGTTCAACCTGCTATGCCAAAGGGCGACCCATTATCTCCATGAGCCTTGGCTCAGACGGCATTTCAAGTTTGAAATGTCATTTCTTCTCCTCCCTAGCCTACCCTTAGAAGCTTCTCTCAGTAGAGAAAGAAATCACTTTCCACCCTAACTCCAGAATAAAGCCACTACTTCATATCTGGTGAAGGTGCAGGGGGTCCTACAGTCCAGCCAGTCATCATTTGTACAGTCTGCTCAGATAGAGGGAGCCAGGCCTGGGGTCCCCAGGCGGCTGCAGAGGTGATAAGCTGCAGGGAATTGTATTGGCAGCATCCTTCAGGAGGGTCAGATTCTCCCAGGCGTGTGGGTGCCTTGCCCACAGCTAAGTGGAAACGATGCCAAAACCAGTGGTCACTCGATTGATTCTGTCCAACTGGTTATTGTAATTGGATGACAGACTGATATTTCCCTCTCCTTTTCAACTGGTGTTGCACGGTGAGTGCATCTGGCTAATGATTCGCTTTTCTGGGTAGTGACCTAATGGGGAAGATTATCTCCTTTCACAGGCAGAACTGTGCCTGCCGTTTGGCTGCCTAAAGAGTAAAACCAGGCCCAACCGAAGTCAAATGCCAGGAAATTTCAGAACTTCCTCACATATCATACTGCATTGTCTACCTTTGAAATGTTCCCTGCTCTAATACTCAGAGGGGATACATAGTTGAAGAATAAAATAGAACAGAAGCAACTACAATAGGGAAAAAAAGGAGGAAAGATACTCAGTGCAAAATGACAGGACTTCTCTTTAGGGGAGCTTGTAGAAAATAACTGAAAATAAGGAGAATAGTTTGGTTTTGATGGAGCTTCTACACTGAAGTTCTTTAAAATATGAGCTGTAGATTTAGAATTTTGTAATGCTGTGGATGGAGCCCTCTTCTGGAGAAAATTTTCAACAGGTATTAAAACAAGATCAAAACACACAGAGATGAACACACACACATAAACACACACACACACACACACACACACACACACACACACACACACACACAGAAATATGTAATACTGTTGGCTACTGTCATTCAGATGCGAATTGAATCCATAGTTTGGCCTTTTCCTTAGCTTCCACCAGATAGAAATTAACTGGACTCCCCAAGCAACTATCTTTTTGGAAGGAGGTAAAGAAAGAAAGATATTCTCCAGAACCCAGCTGTACTTTTACCTCAACAGTGAACTTCAGATTGAGACTCAACATAAACATCCAAATGCTGGTACTTTTAGATAATGCAGTTATTGGGTACATTGGTTTGTTGGGCAATGGCACGGTAACACACAGAGGATATTTCTAGAAAAAAAATAGATTTATTTAATGGAAAGCCCAAGGGCTAAAGATAGAAAAGAAGGGACGGAGGCAGAGCAGGAGATATTAGCTAAGATGACTGTTGGGGCTTTTAATATAGACTGTGGTATTACATAAATTCCAGATCACATATTCAGCCTTACAGTTTATTCAATCTCTTTGGGGACTTGCTAAAAAAGTTGTTCAGACATATGAACACTACCACTTGGCAATTCCTTTCACCACTTATATCTCTGCTTCCCCAGTGCTTTTGAAATCTTATAGGCTGTCACATGTTGAACCCATCTCAGAGCAAGAGATGCCCTCTGCAATTCTCACAGTCTTTCCTCCCCATCAAAAGGGTTCTGCAAATAAACACTGCCCTTAAAATACAATATATGAAGTTGCAGGGGCACTAGAAGACACTGATTCTCATTTAAAATCCTGAAAATCAAGATTCTGACTCCAATAAAAACCTCCCCATTTTAAATCAACATCTCAGAATTCCGTGGAAACTTTAGTCACTCCCAAGTGACTGCTCTCCAAACCTGAACCACTCCCTAAAATCCTCATTCTTGGGGGATTACTCATTCATTGTTAGAACTTTTGCCTGCCTAGATGTGATACCCTAATTGGGTTGGGGGTGGGGGAATCATATTTACAGTGGAATTTCTAGCTCATGTCCTCTCTTGATTTGTTTCACATTCATTATTTATCATAGCCAAATTCCAGAGGCCACTTCTGGTAAGGGCTTACCCAAAATGCCCCAGGGGAGAAGAGAGGTGACTGCTCCTCAGCTTTGCCAGCTTCCAGCCATTGTTGCTTAGAATTCCTCTTCCCCCTTCCAAAATGCCTAAAACAGCAACCTAGCCAATAAACTTACAGAGATTGATGGCTTCCAAAGCCAGACCCAGAGTACTACAACTGTGGTAGAAAAACACACACATATTTGCCTGAACACCACTAAGGCCGAGTGACTAATTGGCTTTATTACATTGTTTTTCCCCTTTCCTCTGTTTTCTCTCTGCCTCAGGAAAGTTTTGTTTTCGCTTGTTGACTCAAAGGCTCCTAGACTCTCCCCTCCTTTTGCTACGGCACACAGAGCTCTGCACTTGAACCTCTTGCCGGTTAACTGATTTGCACCAAAATGATTTCCCTGCAAGGTGCTATTGCTACCAGGATATCAATTGCTGTCCTAATGTGGACATTTGCTCTGATTATGAATTACAATCTAAGAGAGAAATAAGCCTCTTAGGGCGGGCAATTAAATTCTTCGTAAAACCTCTGCTCCCCCATCCTAAAGAAACTGAGAGAGCTGACAGCCTTCAGAAGCCACCTGTGTCAGTCAGGCCCTGGGGGAGGAGACACACCAATTGCTTTGCAAAAGGCATTATGTAAGCCCCTAGTGCATGGGAATTGCTGGGTGCTGTCATGTGGTCTGATTTGCTCGAAGGAAGACGAAACTTCAGCCAAACCCTGGAATCCACACTGAGGTCAAAACATGCCCACGGAGAAAAGGACTGTAAAGTCCTGGGTAAGGCAGTGGTAAGTGCTCCCAGACACCTCAAGCTCCCAGAGTGCTAGGCCTTGTGCTAAATGCATTACCTAGGACATGCTGTTGAATGCAATCCAATCTGCCTAGCAGTCCTAGGAAGGTGATAAAATTACTTCACCACAGAGAATCTGGAAGCTCAGAGAGGTTAAGCGAGTTGCCCAGGTGGTACCACTAGCATATGGCAGAGAGGATCTGTCTGAATCAGAGGCATGCTCTGAACCACCCTGCTAAATTGGGATATATATATCTATACATCTATATATAGATGTATAGATATATATACACATACACACACACACTACCTCCGGGATAGAGTTCACAAAGTCTAGAAAACTGGCTCACAGACAGGCATAGGATTTGTGGCAGAACTTAAAGCTACAGGGACCCCAAGAGAATCAGCCCAAAGCCCTAGTAGAAGAAGAGTATGACTGGGCACTGATGAATGGGGGCTGTGTATCCAGGGAAGAAAGAAGGCAGGAGTTGGGAGGGGGCTCAGCAGCCAGGCACCCTACTCTGCCCCCAAGCACCATCATCCACCCTCACACCCAACTCTGAGTCATTACCATGGTTACTGCTTCCTGGGACACTGACCCATTTCCGAAGTCTAAGCCCCACGTGGACGCATCAGTGGTCTCCCCTTAGCAGGCGGCACTGCATCTCTGCTTCCCAGCCAGCCCCTGCCTGGGACTCGAGCTGCCTCACCCTCCCTCTCACCCCACTCACACACTCACACATGTGCCTCTTCCCCTGGCATCCAGGAGTCCTGGCCAGGAACTCAACACCCATTTCCAGCACCCCAAGGCACTCCCTGTCTCCTTCCCTCCTCTCTGCCTGGCCCTGCCTTGATCTCAGCCACCCACTTGTAGCCTGCTAGCTCATGCCAAGTCCCATAGGCTGCCAGGAAGGCCGGGGGGGACTGGGTAACAGCGCTCTCAGAACACAGGCCCTCGAGCAGGGCTGAGCCGGCCGCCAGCCAGCACCTCCAGTCTGGCCTCCTGAGAGTACTGCTTTCCTGCCCACAGACTTCCTGAGATCTCCGAGATGCAGAGATGGTTGCTTAAGGACCACGTCTCCATCGCCCCCTCTCCCGGGTCGCCGGCCCTTCCCTCTCGCCTCAGCGCCCTGAGGGTTAACAGGCAGCTGCAGCCTGGTGGGCAAGGCTTGAACTTTTCTCCGCGCTCTGCGCCCGCCCGGGAACACAGCAGAAGCGGCATTAAGGGCTCAGGGCCGGAGCTCCCGTGGGCCAGACAAAGGGGGCGCGGGGGCGGGGGCGGGGGCGGGGGGGAGTGGGCCTGGGGCCTGGGCGAGGGGACGCGCTCAGGCCCTTCCGGGCCCGAGGTCAGGGAGGGAAGGGACCCCGATGCGGGCGCGGCCGGCGCCTTTGAGCGACAGCGGCAGCCGGGCTGCGGCGTTCGGCTGGCCCGAGGCGCCTTCCAGCGCGCCGCCGGGCTGGGCGAGGGGGCCCGGGCGCCCCGGGAAGTCGGCGACGCCAGGCCGACCTCTCCAGCCCGGCAGCCCGCAATCCCGACCCGAGCTGCGCTTCCCCGATCGGCGCTGGGTTGGGGGAAACCACGACTCCTTGGAGTCGCTTCCAGCTGAGTCTCCGATGCGTGAGCCTCCGGAGGAGGCGAATCAAAGTTACCACACTTGATGTAGGCGAGAATGTCGCCCCTGCTTGCAAAAAAAAGAAGGACTCGGAGCTCTTTCCACATCTCCCGAACATATACATACACAACCCGGAGTGGGAAAGCAGGCCCACCCCCTCGCCCTCCAGGATCTCAGGGGCTGGGTATGACCTCCCTTCTGAGCCCCGAGCTGTCTTCGCCGCCGCGCCCGGAGTCCCCTGACCCCCCGAAAACCCCCTCGCCCAGCCCGCGCCAGGCAATCGGAAGGCAGAAACGGGGCGCGGGGTGCGCCCAGCAGCCTCTCTTCCCTACCTGGGACAGGAGAACGCACAGGACGAGCGGAGTTGTCGGCTGCATTTTGCCCAACTAGAAGCGCCTGGCGGCGTTTTCATTCATGCACGCGGCTGCACTGAGCATATTTTCCGTGGGAGCCAGGCTTTGAGGAGAGGCTCTGCCTCGCCAGCCAGCCAACTTCCCAAATAGATCAGCGGCAGCATCACGAAAGCATTGGGTAGAGGCTGATGACCAGGACCAATGGCTTTACAAGACGGATTCCTTCATAAAGCTCTCTCGTTTTTGCATGGCAGAGACGGGGCGAGCACCTCGCGCAGAGCGAGCCCCTCGGAGGAGGCGGCCCGTTCGCTTTTTTGGACTGTTGGGGCCCAGCCCCACAAATCACGCTGGGCAACGCCAGCTGATGCCACTTTTCCAAAGAATGGAATTCCACCGGGTACTGGCGGCCACTTCCAGCCCAGTGCAAAAGATTCTCTTTATTAAAATGTTAATAAGATCCACTTTATTTCCAATAAATCAAATAAAATGACCCCAGCAGTTCCAGCCCTTTCTACGCCAGGAAAGACTTGGCGGTGGATTTTCTTTTTTTTCTTTTTCTTTCTTTTTTTTTTTCAGTGTGGCCCAAGTCATGATGGTGTTTGGTGTTTCCCTGCCATCTCACAAATCACAAAGACGACAGATCAATTGTAGCTTGCAGAAAAAAATCCATCAAGGGGCAATAGATTTTATTAACTGCTCAGGTGAGAGTCTGACTGGCCGCCTACTCCAGAAATGTGCATCTGGCACCAAAGTTGAGGCCATGATTTGAGGAAACTTTTTTTTCCTCTCTCTGGATGTGGTCTTTTAGAAGCTTCTAGCTATCTCCAGGGATTGGGAACAGTAGTAACCACTGTTCAAGGGATTTTATAAGTGGGGTGCTATGGGAATGAGTGTAAGAGGGCTATCTAGGTCTAACTTTCCCAGTAGGAGTTTAAGAATATGCAGTAAAGACCTTACTTTCTCATTTCCATGCAGCCTCCTTCTAAAAAAATTTAAGGTGTTTTATAATATAGGACACTTTTTCAATAGAATTTATGCAAGAAAAATAAAAAATCTGGGACAGGAGGAAAAATTCAGAAAACTGAAATACTAAACCCAAACGCTAACGTATTTCCTCTGATTTGGATCTGAGCTTCCTGGTGGCCAAAGCAACAAGAGAAACATTTAAATTACATAGTTCTTGTAGATACAAGTATACAAATATCTTCTGACAGAATTTCCCCAGCAGTAAATACTGGACTAAATGTATAATGTGACATCTAATATAGCAGGACACTGTGCAATGGACCATGCCGAGATCCAGTGGGTTGGGCTGTATTCCCAGCATCTGGCACAGGGCCTGAAACATGGAGACAATCATTAGTGTGTGTTAAACAGATGTCTAGACTTAATCAAGAAGTAGCAGAGGGTGGGGTGGGGCAAAAAATCTGGAGCCACATTGCCTAAGCTTAACCCCCAGCTCTGCTACTGACTAGTAAGTTTCTCACTCCCTGTGCCTCTGTTTGATCACTGGTTAAATGAAAATATAAATTGTACTGAACTCACAAGTTTGTGGTGAGGATTAAGTGACAGAATAACCACTCATTAAATGTAAACTAATGCACTTTCTAAAATTGCTTCATTGTCAGCAGTTCGGTCATCGCGTCTGATGAAGATGCAATGCCATCTGACCACCTGGCTGCATTAGCCAGCACTAGCCCAACAGATGGCAATGTTGGCCAAACAGCCCCCAGAAGAGCTCAGGAAAGGTGGATGCTGCTGCTTCTTCCAGTCTCTTCTGCTTTCCACTGTTCTCTTGCCTAGGTAGGCATCCACCTCTGAGTCTATTAGAAGTGCAGGCAGCGTTTGACAGATGATCTGATTGTCCCAGCTTGGAACCCATGTGTGTGGAGATCCATACCCACATTACCCACCATTAAGAGTAAAACAAGGGGGGGCTTCCCTGGTGGCGCAGTGGTTGGGAGTCTGCCTGCCGATGCGGGGGACGCGGGCTCGGGCCCTGGTCTGGGAGGATCCCGCGTGCCGCGGAGCGGCTGGGCCCGTGGGCCACGGCTGCTGGGCCTGCGCGTCTGGAGCCTGTGCTCCGCAGCGGGAGGGGCCGCGGTGGGGAGGGGCCCGCGCGCCGCGGTGGGGAGTGGCCCCCGCTTGCCGCACCTGGAGGGAGCCCTCGCGCAGAAACGAAGACCCAACGCAACCAAAAATAAATGAATAAATAAATAAATAAAGCTACTAACCTTCTTAAAAAAAAAAAAAAAAAAGAGTAAAACAAGGTACTTTGAAGTCAAAGAGACTTCAGACCAAGGCATCCTGAAATACCCTAATTTTTCTCCATTCCAGGGTAGCAGCCATCTTGTCAATTAGAGGTCAACTGAGCTAAGCCCATGGATTTAGCAGACGTGGAGACAGAGAGAGAGCAGAGGACCTCCTGGGAGATGATCAACCGTGATAAGGGGTGAAGAGGGCAGTAAGATGATGTTCCAGCCACTTTTCCACAAGCAGCCACTTGGGCAGAGAAGCACTCCTAAGGGTAGGGTGTGTCCAAGGCTGCCTTGTCTAAGGTGCAAAGCAGTATTATTGATTTTATAGTTCTGGCAGCTCTTTCTGTGGTCTTCCCATCCCATCTCCCTTACTGCCACTCACCAAATAGATCCAGTTTTCCCCATTTTTTGCAGGGTTGCACTTGCTGGCCCCCTTGTGCTTACTGTGGGGCCATGTGACTAGTTCTAGCAAATGAGCTGGGAGCAAAAGTGACAGGTGGAGCATTTAATCACCAATGTGAGACAGATTGGTTTCCCTGGAATAGGTGCTGGGATGGAAATTTGTGCAGGAGGCTTAGTGGGGAGTGTTCTCACCACAACCACTGCAAGAGGGAGGAAAACAAGACTGGCAGAGGGTGAGGTGGATGACTTTGCAGTTGCAGCAGAGGCCTCAGCCAATCCCAGGAGAGCTCTGAGGTTAGAGTGGCCCTTTAGAGATGAGCCTAACAGAGTCAGGGGGCTGTGCCTTAGTGCCCCCAGTGGGCCAGTTGTTGGCTGTTCCCAAGGGCAATATTCCAGTCTGACCTCAGCTTTGTCAGCTCTATAGAAAACTAAGGTGTGACCCATAACAGGTAACCGGAGGCTGTGATTCCCAGGCTGCAGATGACCTTGTGCATCTGATGGTACCAGTGAAGATGGATGTAGATTTGCCTGGCTGAAGTCCTGCTCACTCTGTCTCCAGCCAGGACCTGCACGGGCATTTACCAAAGTCCTGGGCTTTTGTCCTGAACTGTTCTACTGGCAGGCAGAGTGGCTCCAGGCAACCTCACCTGATTTTAGGTGAGTGTACCCAAAGGGCCAGTCTCCATTCCTTCCTACCTCAGCCCCCACAGGTTGAATTTTAGGGGCTGGGGAGAGTTAATTTCAAGAGTCTTCTTAGGCCCTGAGGCTCACGTCTAGAAACCATGGAAGCTAGGAAGTCAAAAAGATTGGTCCACAAAATGAGACCTGGATTGGGATCTCTGGACTTTACTTATATTGGGCAAGTTGCTTTTACTCCCCAAACCTCAGTTTCTTCATCAATAAAATGGGAATAATAACATAACACTCCAAGAACTGTTGTAAAAATTGATGTCACTTTTCCCCTCTATCCCCTACTCCCCTCTACTCTCAGAAAATGTGCATCTTGCCAAAAACATAATATCAGGTTTTGTTCAACAAAGACAGGAGAAAAATCACTTCACTCCAATGATAAGAGGCTTCTGAAGAAGAAATCCATTTCTGTTTGTTTGTTTTGCCTTGTTTTCCCTTCAGCTCCCTAATGAGGGTCTTTTGGCTGATGCATTGATTGATGGTGGTAAGTAAATACTGAAACTGAAAACCACCGCCTACCTACCCTGACTCTATCTCCTCCCACCCCAGCCCACAACAACCCCTGACTGCTTTTGCAGCTTGCAGCTGTGGGCTCCCCAGAAGCTGTGTCTGCATTCAGACACATTCCAGGTTCACACTCCTTTTCTGGGCACATCATTCTGGCTTTGGAGCTGATGGAATCATCCAACAGTCAGCAGCTGTCTCCTGAGGTGCCAGGGATTGAGACTGTTTCCTCTCATTGACTGACATGATGAAGACCTCATTTCTGAGTGTGTGGAGGTGGCCATGTGGGTGAGTGAAGTGCTTGTGTGTTATGTGTACAAGTGCATGGGTGTGTGTATATGAACAGGGGGCAACTGGTGTATCATCCAGCAGAGATAATTTGTTCCAATTTTGGTACCTCTGAATGTGCTGCTGTGATGAGGCATTTGAATAGACAGTAATAAACCAAATAGATGCCCTTACGAGATGTAACACTTATCAGGTATGCCAGGAGCCCTTGGTAACTGGGATATACCGGGACAATGGGGAGGGAAGCCCATCCTATACAGCCTTGTAACAGGCTGAAGCTGAAGCTATACCTCTCCCAGTGGGATAGCCTGCTAAAAATACCCAGGATGATGACAGTACACCATCTCACAACACCTGGCCACCAAAAAGGACCCCTGATTGCTCTTGAGCCATGAACCTGCTTTATCTTCTTCAAAGTCCTTTATGTTACTTGACCTTATACTATAAATGGTCACTTGCATTACTGTCTCAATTATTCACTCCAACTTGTACCTATATCCTTTACACCTTGACTTTGGGTTTGGCCACACAAACCCAGTTATAAGCCAAGGCCCCAAGAGGCCCTGTGCATTTCACCTGGCTCTTGCTAGGGCCTCTGCCAATGAATGCCTTCAAAGGCACATTCATAGACTAGCTCACTGGTCAGAGGAGGAGAGATGAGCACCCCCATGGACCCAGAGACACTTGAGCAAGCCTAGCAGAGCCCCACCCAGATCAGCTGGCCCACAGTTATATGAACTAAAAATAAATAATTGCTCTAAATCAGGGGATGGTTTGTTATACAGCAATAGCTAACCAATAATTACATTGGCTTGTTTGTTGTCCGTCTATTCCTCTGGAATATAAGTCCCACATCTGTCTTTTGCTGCTGTGTGCTCAGCTTCTAGAACAGTGTCTGGCACATAGTAGGAGCTCAAATGATTTTTGTTGAGAAGATGCATTAAATGGCTTCTGTACTGAAAATTGTGATGCTGATATGAAACCCCCCTACATGTACTGCCCTAACAGAAATACTTTCTGATGGTGACAGTTCAGTCCCCCCACGTGGAAAGCATCCTATGACCTTGACAGTCTCCACTGCCACGTGGCCGTCTAATTCGGCCTATGACAAGGCAAGCACTTCTTATGATAGTCTAGACCAGTATTAGACAAAATAAGGAACATTCCACAGAGACTAGTGTGAACAGGCAGGTGCTTGGGGATCTTTGGTGAAGGACACTTGGGGTGAGACATCCTTCTGAATTTCCTCAATGTATGAAGAGCCCAGACATCTAAAAATTGGACAGAAAATACTCCTTTGGCTTTTGAGGTACTGCACTAATATAGTGTCCTCTGAATACATTTTAATACAATCATGACTTCCACACTAGCACAGAGAGAAAACAGGGAGTGACTTTTAGGCCATCTCAATTCAACTGGCCTAACTGTCTTTAGGACTCCAGTCCCCCCTTGGTAGCAAAACTGGGTATTCAGACACCAATTTTATCCTGGGAACTAGAAGCTGTTAAAACCCCCCTCTAGGTGTCTCCCTTACCCAAAATTAGTGAGTGGGGTTATTTCTACACAGAGAATCATCTCAGCATCCATATGGTAAAGCAGTGGTTTTCAAAGTGCGGCCCCTAGACTGGCAGCATCGTCACCACCTGGAAACTTGTTAGAAATGGAAATTCTCAGGCCTCACCCCAGACCTACTGATTCAAAAACTTGGGGTTAGAGTCCAGAGATCTCTGTTTTACAAGCTTTTCATATGCATAGTTTGAGAACCACTCCTCTAAAGAATTCTCCGGCACTCACTTACATAGATTCATTCGTTCATTCAAGAACTATCATAAAGCGCCTACTGCATATTAGCCACTGAGCTGGGTAACAGGGAAAGAAATGAAAAAGCATGGTTTGTGTGCTTCAGAAAATAGGACTCCTAGAGAGAAAGACATCATTCTATTACAACGTGCTGCAGGAGGTGCTGAGAGAGTCAAAGTAGCCAGAGCTATATGGGGGGCTCAGGATGTCTTTAAGAAGAGGCAAGGGCTCCACTGTCGTTCGTTTCCACTGTTTGTCAAAACCATTATAGATCTCTACTTGACAGAAGTTGTACTTTTTGCATCTGTTGATGAGCAACTAAATAATAGCAAAAGGCAGCTCAAATTCAACACCTCCCTCTAACTTAATTTGCAGTGTATTCTTCACAATCTCATCTAGGTAAAATTGCAAATGGCAGTGTCTGTGTGGGGTGTGGGGCGGGGCAGGGTGAGCATTATTTAGAGTTGACAGGTAATGCTTAGTGTGCATTCAGTAAGATGCCTTCCAATGATGCCATGCCCTCCACCTCCCTACCCACCACCTGTCTGTGGTCTAAAAGCAGGGAACTGCTGAGCCAGAGCAAAAGGGAAATAAGGAAGAGGGGATGCTTGGGGGAGGGGCTGATGACCAGAGGGATGGCAGAAGACAAGTGTGGGCAGTTTGAGGGTCCAGATTAGGATCAGTTTAAATGTCAACATGTGGAGGTTGAGCTTTATCCTACTGGCAAAGGGGAATCATCCAAACTGCTTAAAGGGAAGATTCAATATCTCATTTACATTTTAGGAAGTTCACTTTGGCCACACTGGAGGATGGACTGCATCAAGGCCATAACTAAGGAAGAGAGACTTTAGAAAACTATTGTACATACCATACAAAAGATAAGAGCCAGAACTCTTTTTCTTAGTTTTCTAACCAGTGAGTGGTATAGGAATATTACATGGCAATCTCTCCTGCTGCCTAGCAGTGTCTGGCACATAAAAGAAACTTATACAATAATAGATGAATGAAACATACTTATTAAATTACAGGAGATTCCTTTGAGCTCCGATTCTTCACCCTTCCCTGCATCTAATCCATGCCTCATTAATGGTGGAGTGAACTTCCTCATCTTTGACTTTGAGCTTGACCATATGGCTTGCTTTGGCTAACAGAATGAGGTGATGGTGGCAGTGTGCAGTCTGAGCCTAGGTCTTAAGAGCTCTCATGTGTTTCTGTTTGCTCTCTTACACCTCTGCCATCTCCATGAAAAGAACATTCCCTGGCTATCCAACTGATCCAAGGAGGATGAGAAACAGGTGAAGTTGAGCCACCTCCACCCATCCACAGATCTGTAGTGAGAACTAGAGTCTAGCTTAGATTAGCCAAACCCCAACCAACCTATGGATCCAAAGGAATCAATGCTTACTATTGCATGCCACAGTGTGTGGTTGTTTGTTATCCAGCAACAGCTGACTGATACATAAATGAACCCTCTTCTTGGGACTATGTACAGCTCAGGAAATGGGATAAAGGGTGAATACTTAAATAGAGCATAGACATTTACATGGTGTGACCAATGTTTAATGCTTACCACAAATCCAAGCCCTTAATAATTTCTCGACTTATCAAATAGTCCTCTCCTTCCACTCACCTAATCCAAGTCAGCTGTCTCCTTGCAAAACACTAGGTTCCTATCTGAATATTTACTGCAAAGCTACTGAATCTGTCTCTGGTTGTTTTTCTTATGCCAGCATAGTTGTGAGGCCATCACTTAACAATTACTTGGGAAAATTTATTTACAATGCAAGGCAGATCCCTGAATGTTTGTAGTGGATAAATTTATTTACAATGTAATCCACATCTGCCAATGCCTCTAGTAGATAAAATTGTGTTGCTCCTATAAAAAGCAACACACCTGGTTAATGGTTTCTGTGGCCTTTTATGAATAGACCAAGGTCAGGGCCACCATAATGAGCTGAGGAAAGTTAATCTGTGGAAGCAAGTTAAGCACAGAAAACTACATTTTAATGATTCTAAATGTGTGACAGCTGCCAGAATTTAACCAAATGAGAACCAGAAAAGGCAAATCCAAGACTCTTTTGTTTCTTAAGCTGAGCTTTTATGGAGTTAAAACGGTCAGTGTGCCATTTCCATGATGTCAGGGATGACATCTGTCTTTCTCTCCCTTGAATACCCCTTGGCCACACGTTGTATGGCTCTGAGTTGACATTCAGTAGACATGAGAGGGATGTGTCAATAAAACAGTGCAGCACCATAGGAGAGGTCCTGTTTAGCCTTACACATCTGCTGTTTGTCATACCTATAATTACTGCAGCAAACAAACTATCAAACAATACACCTCTATTATCAGCATCCATCTCCTAGAACAGTGGTTCTCAAACTGTTGTCCCACTGTATGTCCCCATTTGGTCCCAACACTCCACATGGAAATTTTGTCTACTGTTTCTATTGCATAAAACTCAAAAGGGAGTATGTCTTGAATTATAAAGTTCTCTCCTAAGACATGACAGAAAAGGGAAATTGGCCACAGCCCCCAAGGCCTTGCAAATGATGGAGAGTCTGCCTCTCTCTCCAAATTCATTCCATTTCCACTTTCCCCTTGCTCACTGTGCTCTGCTCTTCTCTCAATCATCAAGCATGCCAAGCTTTTCCCTACACTTGGGCCTTTGCACATTCTAGTCACTCTGTCTGGAATGTTCTTTCCTCTACTTCCAGGTCATTCATCCTCCCAGAATCTGTTTATATGTCACCTCCTCAGAGGAGAAGCCGTCCCTCACCAGTTCACTCTTTATTTAGCTCATTTCCTTATTTGTTTCCTTCATGGCATTTGCCATCCTTTGTCATTATTTTATTTATTGTTTGCCTCTTTCTATGTTTGTTTCCCTCACTAGACTATGAGTTTCATGATGGCAACTAAATATCTGTTTATTGATCACTGTACTCCAGGACCTAGAACCAGACCTGGTCCATGACAGGCACTCAATAATCTTTTTATTTTCCTTTCTTTTTTTTTTTTGAAGAAATGAATGAACAGATGATATTATGGCCAATGAGAGTAGATGGACCAGTGGATCTCTAGATGCATTAATCTTGTTAGGAATACCAAGTAATGGTCCAATGGCTGATGACTGCAGAACACTGCTAGAGAACCACCATGCAACAATGTAGTCAGGATTAAGTGTGCACACCTCAAAGCCTTAAGTTGTATAAAACATAAGATCAAGGGTCCGGGGGCCCTGTGAGTGAGCCAAGTAAACTACTGTCTATTTTCTTTGCCAAGACCAAGCTCATATGGACTCCGGGGCACATCCTAGGTGAATTAAGGACCCAGTTTTCCCAAGGTGAATCAGGAGAGGCTGAGGGGGCAGGGGCACACCTGAGGAAATCTTGGTAGAGTACTTTCAACACGACTTTCTCTTACTTGACAGTTCAGGAATTCATCTAAAGCCTTTTCAGAGTGCCAGGTTCTTGTTCATGTAATGAATCTATCGATTCACTTGGTGTCCCCAGGAGACTCTGAAGACCACAGAATGTCAAGAGAGAAGACAAAGAATTCTCACTGCTTGTCATGGAGCCTTAAGGGTGAAGACGCAGGTCTTGACATATTCCCAGAAGATGCTCATGACCCAGTTATTATTCTTTGGGGGTTAAATGGTTATTTATTTTAGGACTTTCCTACTTTATTGCTCCCAGCTAACTTGCCTTCCGTGCCCATAAATCATCCCTCTCTTTACATAGAAAGTAGAATAGGACAACAACTATTTATTCATTTCTTTGTTCATTCACTCATTCGGCAATTTGTTTTGTAATAAGCAACAAGATACAGTAAAAAAAAAGGAGTATTTTTCTGGAATCAAACTAAGTAGTTGATCCCTAGATTGCCAGACTCCTCCAGCTCCCCAGTCTGACTTTCATACTGTTGCTAGAGTAATTTTTAATTGGAGCAGTAAGTATCAAGTATCTACCATAATCTAGGCATTATTTTACTTAGCAGTGAATAACAGCAACTTTGTTCCTGGCTTTTGTTCCTGTATCTGTTCTTGATATATATATAAAACCTTCAGCGGCTCCCCATTGCCTTTAATTCCAAATCCCTAACTTGGCATTCAGTGTCATACATAAAGATTCTACATGGCTGCTCTGCTTTATCTCCCACAACAAAGCTCAAGCACCAGCCATACAGAACATTCTGGCATTCACCTCACCTCATGCAAGGCTACTTCATTCCACAGGAACTTTGCACATGCTGCTTTCTTGGATTTCTCTTTTGCAGGCCTAGATCTCACAGCTCATCATTAAGTACCAATCACCTCACATGCCATTTCCTCCAGGAAGTCACCCCTGATCCACCCAGGCTGAGTTAACTGCACTTAGAACATGTCATTATTAATTTACTGGGGTCCCTCTCTGGACTATCAGCTGCTTAAGGTAAGAACCAAGTTTTATTCTCATCGACATCCTCAATAAGCCCAGTGCCAAGCAGACATAGGACTTCAAAATAATATCTATGCATTGATACACACACATCATAAATAATCATGAGAGCTGTGATCTTTATTAAGTGCCAAGCACTTTTCCAAGTACTTCACACTCATGTTTTTCTCATTGAATCCTAGCCAGCTCCTTATGAAGTAGGATTATCCCCTTTTACTGGTGACCAGTGACAGACAAACCTGCACTGGGCTGTAGAAGAAAAAGCACTAACCTGGGAGTCCAAGCATCCGAGTCCTAAGCCAGTCTTTACAGCCTACTTGTGCCTTAGCAGAGAACAGGTCAGTATTCTCAAAGCCTCAGTTTCCTTGCTTGTTAATAAGCACAGCCTTTGGAGTCAGACACCCAAGGTTTAAGTTCCACTCTGTCACTTTCTAGAACAGGCCTTAGGTGAGCTACTTAACTCATCACCATTGAGCTCTTGCCATCTGCCAAGTTGTGACCTATGTGGTGGGAATAATTACAGAAATAAAAGTAACATTAATTGAGAATTGTTTCACCAACTGGGCACCTGTACAGTTTATGGGACTGTCCACTGAACTGAAGTTTCTAAATATTTCAGTCTCAGCCAATTCTGTGGCATCTAAGACTGGGTGTTCATGAACAGTGGAAACCTGTCACAAGATGGTAAAATTCTCACTGATTCCAGACAGCCACCACCAAAGAGCTCTAGCTCTAGGGCCTGGCCACATGGTTTCACTGCCCTCAAGATGGAAAGAACCAGACAACCAGATTGCACAGCCTTGGTTGGATCCTCCCCATCTCTCAGTTACATCAATCATAGATTCCTCATGGTCAGTAACCTTGGTGGGTACCCAGGTGTCTTGGAGGAGAGAGTACACCATACAAAGCAACAATGTCACTAGCAGGCACTTACCCTGGGTATCTTACAGATATTCCACTCCTCAATCCTTAGAAAGTCGATATCACTATCATTATCATAGAACACCACCACTATGCTCACAATTTATGAAAGTTTGGGTGGGTAGCCCATTATTACTAAGAGTTAATCAAGAACACAGAGTGCACAGGATAATAACTCATTCATTCTTTCATTTATCCATTCATTCCCTCAACCATTAAGAAGTATTGATTGTGTCCCTTTCCTGTGCCAAGCACTGTTCCAGGAAATAGAGCTAGAATACAGTCGTGAACAAAACAGACAAAAGCCCCAGACAAGGAACTTGAATTCTAGTGTGGTGGGCGGTGGGGTGAGAAAAATGTGAGATAAGATAAATAGTGAGAAGAGTTCTGGTGAAATACAGGCAGGAAAGGAGCAGAGAGCACTTGGGAAGAGACTTAGAATTCCATAACTGCTAATGTTTTTTTCATGATTACTCTGTGCCGGGCATCATTCTAAGCATTTTACATGTATGCACTCATTGAGTCCTTCCGGCCACCCTAGGAGGTAAGTCCTATTATTAGGATCTCGTTAGAGATGAAACAATGAGGCACAGAGAGGTTAGAGGCTTTACTTACCCAGGGACCCATAGCCAACAAGGGGCAGAGCCAGGACTTGATCCCTAGCGGTCTGGTTTAAGTTACTCCCTTAGCGAACCAAGGTGTGCAGCAGCCTCAGTACAGGATAGCTGGTCTAGACTCCTTTAGGTGCATGTTTGGGAGGCCCCTTCTCTTGTCTCTGCTCCCTTCTTCCTTTCCTCTGCCCCTCTTTCCTTCTTCCTCTCAGGCTTCCAGGTTCATCCAGTTACTGGAGTCCCATGAGTCCCACCCTCCTCCCCAACCCATGTCCCGCAGTGCTGCCTGCCCTTGGATCTTCACCTCTAGAGTGGGACACCTATAAACCAACCAATGTCTTCTCGCAGCTGTCAGGCCATAACTGGATGGGGTGCGAGACTAGAAGCCCTCTCTCCACCAGGACTGAGAATGAGGGTGGGTGAAGAAGGTTAGAGTGGCAGAGAATCCCATTCTGCCACCATCCCCATTTTTCAGATGGAAATACTGACCACAAAAATAACTAAAGGAGCTGAGTTGGGATTTGAATTCAGGGCTATTTGACCCTGAAGCTCTTATCCACTAGACTTTACTGTTAATTTCAAAGAGCAGGTCTGCGCCGGGCAGAAAATAGATGCTTAATTAAGTACTGGCTTGAAGAATGAAGGGACAGATGGATTCGTGAATACACAGGCCCAAAGAAATGGGCAGATGTGCACAGGCATGAGAAGCAAATAAAACAATAAAGGCATGTGCATGAAAGTGCAGCAAGGACCAGCACACTCTGGTTGATAAGCAGCTTTGGAAATACCCAGAACAAAACAGTCTTCACAAGTATTGCTGTAAATACAAGTTTGCAATCTCCTAGCCAGGCAAACCTAACCCTGTTTTTCACCTGCAGTTTTACAGGAGTCTCTTGAATGCTCTTTTCCTTTTATAGACAAGGACAGGTGTGTTTAGGGGACATAATTTGGGACAGGTACCCGGTCAAGCTGAGACCAGCACCTGAGGAGGGAAGAAGGCACCCTCGGGAGAAGCAGAAATGCCAAGGTGACGGGAGAGGGAATTGTGCTGCTAATCCCTCACACCGTGACTTTACCATCTTCTAGTCGCCTAATAGCAGGGCACATAATTGGCAGAAAAGATTGCCCTGCCCTTTACACATGTGTCTGCAATTACCTTTCGAACTGGGGCGATAAGTGGCATGATTGGTTTCCTTGTGCCGACGCAGCCGCTTCTCGGCGACGGGGCCTTTCTCCTGAAGCTGTGGTGGGCGCCACGGGTCACGGGCACAACAGCTCCCGGCAAATGATCACCTTCCATCACTGAGGAGTAAATCCCCAGCTCCTTGCTAGGATCTGACCTCATCCGCGGCCTCCTTCCTTCACACATTCTGCTTCACGCTGGCTTCCTTGCTGTGCTACATCACCCCAGCTTGCTCTTGTCTCTGTGTTTACATTTGCCACACCCTCTGCCCATTTCTTCTCATGCCTTCTTTAGGTCTGGGCTCACAGGTCACCTGCTCAGAGAAGCCTTCCATGAACACCCTTATTTAAAATATCTCTCTCCTACTCCCTAGCCCCAGGTCACACCTTTCATTCCTGTTCTTCTTCATATCACATACCACAGCACAATGCCATATCTTGCCTGTGTCTGTTTACATGTTTATTGTCTGTTCCTAGCTGGAATGGAAACTCTATGAGGGAGGCCTTTGACCTGATCGTCACTGCATCCTCAGTGTCCAGAAGGAAGCCTGCAACAGCGCGAGCATGCAAAAAATATTAGTGAAAGGAGTGACTGGACAGTGAGTGGATCCAGCACTGCAAATGCTCCACGTGCCATGCCGTGGGCTGTGTGCTTCATGAGCACAAGGAAAGGCATTCGAGTGAAAGTAGAGAGCAGGCATTCTGGAGACCCATAGGCCCAGGTCTACACCCAAGTTCTGTCCTTTAAGAGGTTCTGGTCAGTCCTCTTGCACCAATCTGAGCCCCAGTTTCATCATCAGCAAATTGGGAAGGAAAATAGTAGCTCTCTCACTCAATTGTTGCTTGAATTAAATGAGGCGATGCTTGTACAGCATATTATCCTGTACCTGGCATATAAATGATTACAGCAATTCAATAAATAGTAATACATACTGGTATTTCTATTCATACAATGAGGATGGAAAAAGAAAGGGGCATACATGTTAGCTGAGTACCGGCTACATGGCTGGTATCCCTCCAGCTAATTTTGCCTGCCTGAAGTTACTCCCCCACAGCTGTCTTCTGAAATAGGCATGACTACCCCTGGTTTCTAGATGAGGAAACAGAGGCACCTCAAAACCAAATGGTTTGCCCAGTATCACCCAGTTCCTAAGTGACAGATCCAGACCTCAAAGCCAGGTTCTCTGCTTTTTCATCACACCAGGTTGCTTCTCTTGAAAATAAAAACAGATCACAGAAAACCAACAGGACATGGACACAAGCAGCCCCAGGGCACAGAAAATTTAGTTTAAGACTCAGTTTAAATTCTCCCTAGTCCTCCTCCATGACAGCTCCAATGGAGAAGGATTGCCCTTGGGTAGCATTGCCAGATAAAATGCAGGATGCTTAGTTAAATTTGCATTTCAGATAAAGAAAAAATGATTTTTTAGTATATAACAATTATTGCATACTTAATGATAGTTTTCTCTCCCTCCCATTTCTCTTTCTACCACCTTCCTCCTTCCCTTCCTCCTTTCGTTTCTCTCTCCCTCTCTCTCTTTTTTTTTTTTTTTGTTAATTTGGCAACTTTATAGCCTTGCATTTCTTACAGTCCCTCACGGTGTGCATGTCTGTGAGCTAACCAGAGCTCCCCGCCAGGGCAGAAGTTTGTAGAAGACATTTCAGAGTGTCTGTGCACTTCGTGGCCCTCTTATCTGATAATGACCCTACCCCACACACAAGGGTAGGCCCGCACCACCATGCTACCTGCCTGCCTGGAAAGGATCCCAAACCACTCTTACCAATCCAATTCTCTCTCTTGAGAATTTGAACCAAGAAAGTGGAAGATGGAGCTAAGTCAATGAACCATGAAACAGTCCAATAAATTTCTCTTTCTTTCTTCTTTTGTTTTTTCGTTTTGCTTTTGCTTTGGTTTGCTTATTTTGTTTCAAGTGGGATTTTGGCTCTTATAATCAAATCACTCTTGACTAGGCCATACCTCTCTTGTGGTCATTTTATTTGCCCAGAAGAGATATAAAATGACCCATATTTCTGAGTGCCTGGATGAAGATATTATTGCCTTTTAAAATTTCCCTAATATCTAATGTTATGTATTTCCTCAATTGGTTACACTTTATTTTAAATCAGAAAAAATACTATCCAGAGGCCCATCTAATGGAAAAGGTAACATGATTTAATGTCTTGAAAATAACGGTAATTCTTTGACGAGCACCCTCCATCTCACATACCATCTGGATGGCACAGGCACATAAATGGAAAGGGCAGGAAAACTGCCTTCTCTGAAGGAAAGTGAAAACCCCACCCTACACTTCCTGTATGGGGTGGATCTCTCATGGCAAGGGCCAGACTCCTTCGTTGCCCAGCATCTGTGGCCTCATCCTGGTCTAGTCAATGGATTTCTTTATACACCCCAGGAGCAGGGAAGCACTAAAGTTTTCCCCTGAATTTTGGAAAGTAAATTGGAGAATTCCAGACAGAGCAGGGAACTGCTTATCCCAGTCATAGAGGCTTAAGTCCCTCTAAAAATATCTGAGCAGCCGTGTCTGTAACAACTGTAAAGTCCTTCTCACTTGGCCCCCTGTCCTGGCCCTGACCCCAGCTCCTCATCCTTATGGTCTGGCTTTTACTTCTGTCCTCACGCTGATGACAGTCCACAGTTAACTGAACTTCATGTCACATATTCTGAAACTGAAAAATCTCAGCTAACAAGACAGCTGGAGTGTTTTACTCTGCTCGACCCCCATCATGACCCCTTTATAGATCTTCAAAGCCTTACTCTCTTGGAAAAATGCTAGAGCCCATTTAGAGACCCTGCATGTTTTATTGGACAAATATAGTGACTTCTTTCAAAGATAAGTTATCTGTATGTTTTTCAAAAGCCTTTTTGAAGTTTGCTAGCTTATGGCAAGGACCACCTTCCTCTCCTCTGCTGAGCATCACAAGACTTCATCTTTCCCCCACAAATGTCACAAGATCCCTCCTCCCCTGACGACCACAAGGTAACGTCCATAGGGGCCTTTGGCTGTACTCATGGATATTTTTTAAGCCTGGAACTTTATGTATTAAGGATCTGGGGTGTGGAAGTCCCAGGCCTCCAAATGGTGAGTATCCTCCTCTTTGCTTCCTACAGTGCGATTCTCATAAACCACAAAGTTTTCTTTTTAAAAAAAAAATCCCAGTCTTTTTGTTTCCTTGCTTTTTTACTTTGTAGATTAAAAGCAAAAATTGGCTTCTGTAGTTTTGACCTCATCTCCCTGCCACCAAGTTCATACCCCTGTATTAGTAACCTATTGCTGCCCCAAAACGCAGTGGCTGAAAATAACAGTAAACATTTGTTATCACTCAGAGTTTCTATGGGTCAGGAATTCAGGAGCAGCTTAGCTGGAAAATTCTAACTTGAGGTAGTCTATTAGGGCCAAGAGATTGACCAGGACTACAGTCATCTGAAGGCTTGACTGGGGTTGGAGAACCTTCTTTCAAAGTGGATCCCTCATATGGCTGGCAAACTCATGCTCACTGTTGGCAGGAGGCCCCAGCTCTTCTTCACCTAGTCCTTTGAGTTTCCTCATGTCATGGTGACTGGCTTCCCCCAGAGTGAGAGATCCAAGAGGCCAGGGTGGAAGCTGCAATGCCTTTTATGACCTAGCCTCAGAAGTCACACACTGTAACCACTGCCATACTTGATTGGCCCTCTGAGTCATCATGGGAGGAGATTACATAAGGGTGTGAATACCTAGAGCTCAGGATCACTGGGGGTCATCAAGGAGGCTAGATCCCACATTTACCATCTGACCCTCCCCTCCTCTCTCTGCTTCTGGTCACCACTTCACCAATGCTATTTTAAGTCCCTGGATATCCATACAAGGATTTATCCACCTGGCTGAACCCTTACCTATCATGCCTGCTGAAGCTGCCAATATTTAAAATTATTAAAAATGTCATTATTTATCAGAGCAAAGCTTTTCTCTTAAATATAAAATAGAGAATCAGTGAGAACCACATTGGCACCAGCTTATGAGAGAAAAGATGGGACTGCATTGGTGGACAAGAAGTTCAGATAGTCTGCAGGAAAACACAATTGACAAAAACAGACCAAAAAACGATCATTGCAATTCTGGGCTATATTAATAGCTCTAGAGTATGTTTCTTAAATGAGGTGACATTCTTACTGATGACTGAAATTTGAGCTTAAGTCTTGTAACATATCAGGAGGGGCTTTGACAACCCAAAGTAAGTTCAGAGATGAGGGAGCAAGGGTGAAATCCAAACTGAAAGCATAATAAAGATGCCAAGCATTTTACAATCTTTGCTATGGTCAGAATGTTTGCGCTTCCCCCACCAAAATCCATATATTAAATCTTAATGCCCAAGGTAATGGTATTAGGAGGTGGAGCCTTTGAGTGGAACCCTCACAAATGAGATTAGTGTTCTTATGAAAGAAATCTGGGCTTCCCTGGTGGTGCAGTGGTTGAGAATCCGCCTGCCAACGCGGGGGATGCAGGTTCGAGCCCCGGACCAGGAAGATCTCACATGCCGCGGAGCAACTAAGCCCGTGCGCCACAACTACTGAGCCTGCGCTCTAGGCCCACGTGCCACAACTACTGAATCCCATGCGCCTAGAGCCCGTGCTCCGCAACAAGAGAAGCCACTGCAATGAGAAGCCCACGCACCGCAATGAAGAGTAGCCCTTGCTCGCCACAACTAGAGAAAGCCCGCAGCAACGGAGACCCAACACAGACAAAAATAAATAAATAAATAAATAAATTTATCTATTTAAAAAAAATAGAGCTTGCAACAATACTACAAGTATAATTGTTGCAGGCAAAAAAAAAAAAAAAGAAATGTCACAGAGCTCCCTCACCACTGTGACCCAGAGGAGGGCCCACATCACACCTAACCATGCTGGTCCCTGATCTCGGGCTTCCAGCCTCCAGAACTGTGCGAAATTAATATCTATTGTTTGTAGACCTCTTGGTCTGTGGCGGTTTGTTACAGCAGCCTGAATGGACTAAGACAATCATTATCTCCAGTGCATTGTCTGACCTGTTTTCTTACCATCCATCACTTCCCTCAGTCTTCCCTTCCCACATTATCCAGCTTTTATCTCACCTTAGATTCCCCCATCAATAGCCTTTCACCAGGCCTACCCAACCCTCATAACTTCCTTCACTTTTTCCCTCTCAGCACCCCACAATGGGCCCACACTGCCCCAGCAGACTCAAGGATAATGGCAATGGCAACACTGCTCTCAGGCATAGCACTTTACAGTTTACCAAGTGCTTCCACATCTGTCTATTATCCCATCAAGTCAGGCTAGCCTTGGTCTCTGGAGCCCCACAGGAAAGCAACCAGTGGTAGGCACTTCGGGGTGCATGGAGCGGCCTATATTTCTTCCTTAATCCAAGTAAGAATATTTTAACATATATAGTTGTGCAAGCTCATGAAGCAGGAACAAGTTTATAGGTTCAGTTTAGGTTTATAGCCCAGAAAGCTTCAGTCACACAGCCACGGTCTCCCAGCATGTTGGTGGCAAAGCCAGAACCAGTAACCGGAGTATTGGGACACCCACTGCTTTTCCCCCTCTGCACCATTACAAAAAAGTCCTCCTTCGGGTTGGGGTGGAGGACATGGGAGGATGGCAGGAAAGTGCTTTCTGCTGTCGCAGCCGGAGCTCGGTGGTGGCACCCCTCGCAGGCTCCACAGAGCTGAACACAATAACGGTCTGCACTTATCAGTCCCCATTCACCTCCCCGTCCCCCTGTGACATTCATTATCGAAAACACAGGCACCAGGAAGGGCAGGAGTTAGAATCAGAAGAATGCACAGGCGCCCTTTGCTGCCTTTAGAGGCTTTCTTTTCCATTTCTAATAAACTCTGTTAAAAGCCTGTGCCTGGGCGTGTAAAAAAGTGGAGCAGGAGGAACAAAGCAAACATCTATTTTATTTGTGTGACAAAGGCTCATGGGAGAAGCTGGCTTTGGCATAACAACGCAGCTCTTCTCCTCGATGTTACATGAGTGAGCGAATTCAAAGGAGCTTATAGGAAAGACACAGGAGATTATTTGGAGCCTGGGAAGGTTTAGGGAGCAGAATCTGACAGGCACTATCAGAGCTGGGGGCTGAGACAGGTAACAAGGGGTTTCCAAATTTAAGCACAGCAAAGCATAGCCCCCTACCCCCAGAGACTCAGAACAGAGGGCAAGAGGGCAAGGGGAGGTTGCCAGAGGAAGCAGCTTAGAAAATTACCCTAAACTCTTGGCTTCCCAGAAAAAACTAGAAGCGGCTTTGTCCTCCACCCCCACAATGCCAATACTTGCAGAGGGCAAGCAACTGGGGGTCAGCAGTAAAAAACAAACAAACAAAAAAAGGCCTGGTCTACCAACCTGGAGGAAGTGAAGGGGAGAAGGTCACAAAGACTTGCCTGCTGCATCACTGGGTCCTCAGACCCTAGGGCATCCCCCAGAAAAGGCCTCCTGAGCATCTACTTCTGCTCACCCCATTCCTTCTCCTCAAGCCTGCAAAGAAGACCCCAGGTCGACAGAGCCACAGGAGAGGCCCAGGTCTCCGTTAAGATGTATAAGTTAGCAATTCTCAAAGTTAATGAGCCACCTGGGAACTGGGCAAAATGCAAGTTCAGCAGATCCAAAGAGGAGCCTGAGATTCTGCATTTCTAACAAGCTCCCAGGTGTTGCTGCTACTGCTGGTCCACAGACCACACTTTGAGTAGCAAAGACATAAGCTTAAGTTTTCAAAATAGATTTGGTTGATAATGGTTAATGGTTAGAAATGGTCAATATGATTATACTATCATCCTTACCATCTCATCATCATAAGTAACTAAAACACTGGTTTCAAAACTGAGTTGTATGTTTGCAGATGACATGACACTATACATAGAGAATCTGAAAGATGCTACGAGAAAACCACTAGAGCTAATCAATGAATTTGGTAAAGTTGCAGGATACAAAATTAATGCACAGAAATCTCTAGCATTCCTATACACTAATGATGAAAAATCTGAAAGAGAAATTAAGGAAACACTCCCATTTACCACTGCAACAAAAAGAATAAAATACCTAGGAATAAGCCTACCTAAGGAGACATAAGACCTGCATGCAATAAAACTATAAGACACTGATGAAAGAAATTAAAGATGATACAAACAGATGGAGAGATACACCATGTTCCTGGACTGGAAGAATCAACATTGTGAAAATGACTATCCTACCCAAAGCAATCTACAGATTCAATACAATCCCTATCAAACTACCAGTGGCATTTTTCACAGAACTAGAACAAAAAATTGCACAATTTGTATGGAAACACAAAAGACCCTGAATAGCCAGAGCAATCTTGAGGAAGAAAAACAGAGCTGGAGGAATCAGGCTCCCTGACTTCAGACTATACTACAAAGCTACAGTAATCAAGACAGTATGGTACTGGCACAAAAACAGAAATAGAGATCAATGGAACAGGACAGAAAGCCCAGAGATAAACCCACGCACATATGGTCACCTTATTTTTGATAAAGGAGGCAAGAATATACAATGGAGACAAGACAGCCTCTTCAATAAGTGGTGCTGGGAAAACTGGACAGCTACATGTAAAAGAATGAAATTAGAACACTCGCTAACACCATACAAAAAAATAAACTCAAAATGGATTAAAGACCTAAATGTAAGGCCAGACACTATAAAACTCATAGAGGAAAACATAGGCAGAACACTCTATGACATAAATCATAGCAAGATCCTTTTTGACCCACCTCCTAAGGAAATGGAAATAAAAACAAAAATAAACAAATGGGACCTAATGAAACTTAAAAGCTTTTGCACAGCAAAGGAAAACATAAACAAGATGAAAAGACAACCCTCAGAATGGGAGAGAATATTTGCAAATGAAGTAACTGACAAAGGATTAATCTCCAAAGTTTACGAGCAGCTCATGCAGCTCAATATCAAAAAAACAAACAACCCAATCCAAAAATGGGCAAAAGATCTAAACAGACATTTCTCCAAAGAAGATATACAGATTGCCAACAAACACATGAAAGAATGCTTAACATCACTAATCATTAGAGAAATGCAAATCAAAACTACAATGAGGTATCACCTCACACCAGTTAGAATGGCCATCATCAAAAAATCTACAAACAACAAATGCTGGAGAGGGTGTGGAGAAAAGGGAACCCTCTTGCACTGTTGGTGGGAATGTAAATTGATACAGCCACTATGGAGAACAGTATGGAGGTTCCTTAAAAAGCTAAAAATAGAACTACCATATGACCCAGCAATCCCACTACTGGGCATATACCCTGAGAAAACCATAATTCAAAAAGAGTCATGTACCACAATGTTCACTGCAGCTCTATTTACAATAGCTAGGACATGGAAGCAACCTAAGTGTCCACTGACAGATGAATGGATAAACAAGATGTGGCACATATATACAATGGAATATTACTCAGCCATAAAAAGAAACAAAATTGAGTTATTTGTAGTGAGGTGGATGGACCTAGAGTCTGTCATACAGGGTGAAGTAAGTCAGAAAGAGAAAAACAAATACCGTATGCTAACACATATATACGGAATCTAAAAAAAAAAAATGGTTATGAAGAACTTAGGGGCAGGACAGGAATAAAGACACAGACATAGAGAATGGACTTGAGGACATGGGGAGGGGGAAGGGTAAGCTGGGACGAAGTGAGAGAGTGGCATGGACTTACATATACTACGAAATGTAAAATAGCTAGCTAGTGGGAAGCAGCCGCATAGCACAGGGAGATCAGCTCGGTGCTTTGTGACCACCTAGAGGGGTGGGATAGGGAGGGTGGGAGGGAGACGCAAGAGGGAGGAGATATGGGGATATATGTAAATGTATAGCTGATTCATTTTGTTATACAGCAGAAACTAATACACCATTATAAAGTAATTATACTCCAATAAAGATGTTAAAAAAAAAAAAACTTAGTTGTAGGCTGCAAAACACCCTACATAGGTAATTAATTTCCAGATGTCTGCAGTGAATTGCCCAAACACACCTGAAATCCAGAGAAACGTGTTCTAGAGAAGCAAAGGTGGGGGTGGGGGGAGGCCACCAGAACGTCCAGATGATGTCTCTCTCCCACAATTAGGGGTCTTGGAGGAAATTCATTTCTACAATCCTGTGTTCAAATCCATTTCTCTTTTTGCCTCTTACTGTACTTAGGATGGGACCAAAATTATTCACCAGTAGGGATTCACCAACTTTCCCCTTCCCTGACTCAGAGCTTTCAGGTATCAAAGATGACAGAACAGGGATGCTGTCGGTGAGGGGGAAGTCCTGGGCTAGGAGAGCAAGAGGCTGCTGGCTCTGTGAGGGTTTCAGACACTAGGAGAAAAAAAACCAGTTCACCTGGATTATGTACATGGGTAGAGTCCACTGTGATCTCCAGAGCAGACTCTATCCCCTCATTCCAAGCACGCTGGCAAATTCTTACTATAGAAAACTGCAACAGCTACAATGCCTGACAGTGTTCTCTGGTGTGGAAAGCTCTGGTACACAGAGCAAGCCGGTGGCACCAGGGAGCTGATGTCCCCATGAGTAGCCACCGAACACTGACGAAAAGATTTAGTGAATAAATACTCCAATTTCTTTGATCCTCAGGGGATGCAACTGGAAGATACGGCTGCAAAACTCCAAGAAACCCCCAGTGGGATTGGGCCCCAGTTGCCCAGAGGGAAAACCAGTTTATTAACGCTCTGAAAATATCCTTCCTTCCCTGTTGTATGAGCTTCCTAGGTCTGCTCTAACAAATTATCATTAACTTGGTGGGTTAAAACAAAGAACTTTATTCTCTCACTGTTCTGGAGGCCGGAAGTCCAAGATCAAGGTGTCAGCAGGGTCATGCTCCCTCTAGAGGTTCTAGGGGAAAAACTTCACAGCTTCTGGTGGCTGCTGGGACGCCTTGATTTGTAGTCACATCACTCCAATCTCTGCCTCTGTGGTCACATTGCCTTCTCTGTGTGCTTCAAATCTCCCTCTGCCTCCTTATAAGGATACATGTGATTGCCTACCCAGATAATCCAGGATCATCTGCCCCATCTCAAGATCTTTAATAATTACATCTGCAGTGACTTTGCCACATAACTTAACATCCACAGGTTCCAGGGATTAGGACATGGAAATCGACTGGGTGCCATTTTTTAATCTACCACACCTATGTCTCTTCCCTATTCCCCTCCCCCGACGGGAATTCCTGGGATCATTTCCCAGATAAAATCCTTGCACTCTAATCCTAATCTCAGGGCCTGCTTTTGGGGAAACCCAAACCTAGACAACCCCCTTAATTGTTTGAGAACATGAAGAAAGCCTATACTAGACTTTTTAAAATACAAACTTGCCATGGGACAAGACCAGGGCTTTATAAGTGTTCTTGCAATGAAAGAAGAGTTCTTCCTCAGAGCAAAAGTCAGTCCCTCTGGTTTCACTGAAGACTCTGCTCTCCTTCACCTTCTCAGGACCTAAGCCATGGTGGTGATCTCTCCACTGCCTTGGTGGTCAGCCCCACCGCCCCCCCGGTCTCATCTACAGTAATACACTTCCCACCTTAGAAGTAAGGTGCCACCTCCAGATGGAAAGCAGATGGACACATGCCACTGAGGTTGAATGGGGCTAGCTGACAGCTCACTCACTGGGAAAAATGCATCAACTTCACTTCTTCACCCTCAGCTCCAGACAGACTCTCACCGGCAGAGAGAACTAAGGGGGGCAGCTTAAAGGGTTATTCCTGCCTCTCCTTCAGAACCCCAACCTCAAAGTATGACCACAGGAACACAAATGGATTCCTCTGTAATTTTCTTCCAGGTCCCTAGTGTTCTCTTGAAAATTATTTTTGACCAAACAAGCTACGCTTAGGATGTGGTGGCCAGGATGGACTTCATAAAAGTTGAGACTCTACTAAGTGCTTTCTCTGCCTATTGCATAAGTCCTCCCCTTTTGGAGCAGTACTATTTCGAAAATCTCCACTGCACACATAAGAAAACTTACCCCTGCAGGTGTTAAGAAATTAACTTATGGTCTCGCAATAAGGAAGTGATGGAGCAAACATTCCAAGCAAGGCCAACGGACTCCTGATCACTACTTCACACACTGCCTCAGTTATAACTATAGGATCAGCTCCAGGCTCAGACCAAGGCCACCTTGGAAATGCTGAGGAGTCTGGGTTCAGCTGGTCAGGAGCCCTGCCCTATGCTCACTGCCATTCCGCCTTCTCACCCCAAGTCACCTCCCAGAGCCTCCCAGTTCTCTGAGCTGCCTTTGACTATTTCCTGGAAACTGACACCAAAGTTGAGTGACAGTGACAGGAGCTCAGACCTCCTCCAGAAAGAGAAAAAGGAGCCCTGATTCCAGCAAGGGAGTGTCTATGCCCTTCTTGGCGAGAGCCTGCTAGCCAGCACCTTATTATGCTGCGAGAGTCCGCGCAGGCCTCTTTAAGCCCATTCATCATTGTTCCGCTAAGTCCATGCTCTGACGCAGTAGCCTTGATTGTATTTTTCCCACCGCTACCGGCTTCAGTAATCTGGAAAATGGGGCGATGGGTAATCATTCTCTTCGTCATTAGGGCAAATAGGAGAGTCTTCTGTGGACATGGCCTCCCAGTGTGGGTGAGCAAAAGGGCAGGCAGAAGTGTTTTAATGAAAGGGCTGGCTCAGGGAGGCCTGTTTCTAAACAGAGGCAGCTTGAAGATACATGGTGTTGTAGCATGGAGCACACGGAGTGTAGTTCTGCTCAGATCTCAGGAGAGTCAGGGATGGACCAGGGCTGGGCCACGCAGGGAAAGCTTAGTCACTCAGGAGCGTCGAGAAAGCAGTCACTGGTTTCCAGGATGGCCGTGAGAAGCGGGAGTGTGAGGCTGCCTGGAGAAAGGGCTGCCGGCAGGCCTAATAATCTGCTTGGCTGGGAACTCAGCACGGCTGTTAGGGACACACGCTCTAGAGTCCCCTACCCTGGGCTTCATTCCTGACTTCCCCACTTTTCTAGTTGTGAAGTCTTGGGCACATGACTTATCCACCCAGAGCCTAAATTTACTAAACAGTAAAATGGACATGACAAATATCAGTGGATTTGTGAGGTTAAAATGTGATAAAGTCCATAAAATGCCTGGCATATAATAAATTGCCAACACATTTTAGTTGTCATCAGCCTCATCATGGACAGAATGTGAGGCTCAGTGATAGGGACACTTGCTAGGACTTAGAGATGGGACGGACATGTTTGGGTCTTCAGATGGTCCACTGTGTCCAAGCAGGGCCTTGGAGACAAAGGAAAGTGAGAGACTTTTATGAGTCTAAAAAAATTAAAAAACATATTAATTAGTGTAACACTAACTTCTAACATATAAACTCCCAAATACCAGTGGCTTAACAAAAGTTTATTTTTCGCTCATGTAGCAGGCCACAGTAGGTGTTTCTGGTTGGAAGGCATCTCTGCCATCTTTAACGTGTGGCCCCAAAGTTGCGCTGCGCGAGGACAAGCGGCTGGAGAAAAGGGAGAGAGCATGGGGAATGCACGAGGGAGGTATGCATCAAGCAGGCCAGGCAGTGGTGCGGATCACAACTAGCCCATTGGCTGGAACTCAGTCACATGACTCCATCGAGCTGCAAGGAAGGCTGGGAAATATCTGTTTGTCTGCTCAGGAGGAAAAGGAAATGAGTTTTGGTGAACACATTCGATGAATAAAAATGAACTTCAATTAATGCCTCTTCTCAAGAGGCCAGGCTCATTCCTGGAGCCTTGTCTTCAAGGTTCTGGGGGGGGGGCGGTTCTGCATGGAAAGGCACTGCTGAGTCCTGTGCCCTGGAATTCCTCACAGTCATGTGACCGCCAATTCTTCCTTCTCTTTTGGCACGCCTTTAGATTCCAAGACCATGCACATGGCAGGAAAAATAATGTGGGGCATGTCCTTTCCTGAAAGAGTAGCGCACTGCCAACACATGATATCAAAAAGAGGTAGGAGAAGCTGACCTCGGTTTTTCTTAAGGATGAAGTTAGAAAGAGGGATCTGGTGTCTAAGACTAGGCTTTGAGAAACTCTCTTAGGCACAAAGATCCTCAGTCTTCACTGTGAGGCCATGAGGTGACACATGCCTCCATTATTTTGGGCAAGCTGACCAAACCATACTGGCTTTAAGACTATGCCACTACTGGACTCTTAGTTATCTTGACAGTTGGGAAAATATGAATCGATGCTTGAATGATTAATTATGTGTGCCACACTGTCATAACTTCAAGCCATAATATGGTCACGGTTTGATCTCCCAGGAACAAGAATTTTAACTAACAGCTCACTGATTTTGGAAAGAGAAGATATTCAAAACCATGCCCTGCAATCCGATCATAAGCCATTTGTATGACTGTTGTTAGTATAACTGATGCTATGTTGGGCCCTTACAGTTTCTCTTGTCCTTTTGCTGACCCTACCCAAAACTGTACGCTGCAGTGAATCACTTCTCTGTTGTCAAGGGCTTTGTAGTTAATAGATATTGTTTCATGATCATTAGGACCAGGTAGCCACTATACTCTGTTAGTCCCCAAACAATGGTGAAAACCTTCCCTGACATATTCCTGGCGCCCACAAGACTAGTTATCCATTCATAAATCTTAACTTAGGAATGCATGTCCTGTTTCCAAACACCTACCCCCTTGCCCTAGGTTAACCATAAAATTGTCCCAGTGGCCCCTCGGCGGTGCAGAGTGCAGCCGCGAACTCTTTCAGGTCCCTGTCGGCCTGATCCAGACCCCACCCTGTGAGTAAGTTACCCTATAATAAACTGACCCATTGATTACATGGAGCTGCCTGCCTCATTTTTCTGTCTCAGAATGCCTTCTCAGTTTGGTGGGCACTTTTTGTTCCCTCCGTGCTCCAACACCATCATCCAAATTATCTGAGGGTCATTCTGATCAACTTTCAACCACCTGACAAGGTCACTGCATAGTCAATGCCATCCAGGCATTCCATGAATAGCAGGAGAGTCACTCTGGTCCCTTCTAGAAAATAACTATATCTGGTGGCTAAGTACATGAAGATGCAAAAATAGCCTAGTTAATAACCATTTTGGTAATCAATACAGAATGATTTCTCTAAGTTTCAACTGAGAACTATTTCACAGACATGGCGTTGATCTCTATTTCAGTTTTCCCATCTAAAACCCAGAGATATTAGTATTCCTCCCTATATAGATTAGCTTATCATTTGGTAAATATTCACTCCCTTTACCCAAATGTCATGGGAGGAGTACACTTCCCTGCCTTACTGATATTGGATTTGGTCATATGACTTGCTCTGGCCAATGAAATGTATCACTTCTGAACCTAGGCCTTAAGAGATATTATGTCATTCTGTTCACCCCTTTGAGAGCTTCCAACCTCTACCATTCAAGACCTCCCCCCAGATAACTGCTACCCCATTATCCTGGGCCCAGGAGTGAAAATATGTGGAGCAGAGCCACCTGAGCCAACCTCAGCTGCCCCACAGATATATGGGTATAAGTAAATACTTATTGTTATGTGCCACTGAGTTTGGGGATGGCTTGTTACACAGCATTATGGTGGCAATATCTAATTGATACACTCTTCATACAGCAAGAATATAGCAGCAGGAGCAGTTTTTAATAGGAGATAACTTACATAGAAAATAACCAAGCAATTATCATGAGTTACTTAGAGGCCCTAATATAGGACAAGGTCTTTGAAATAGAGCTCTTGTCAGAGCCTGCCTATGGGTAGGATACCAAGAAACCTGCTTTCCTTCCCACAGAGGGTTTTGCTTGAGGCTCCATCTTCATTTACCCAGCAAGTGGAGTGGGAGCTTTGAGTTCATTCTGTTCTTTATTTGGAAAGATTATCATTTAATATCTTTGAAGTCAGGTTGGACACACAAATCCTATTTTTGATAGTGCAAATTTCCTCTTTTCCAAGGAAGGCAGAGATAACGACTCTGGCACAGATGGAGGAGATTTCTTCAGGGAAGGAAAGCAGCATTTAGGTTGGTGACTGCCTTCCCTGGTGAGCTACTGTATTCTTGTTTGGGGTTTCTGGGCCCTCATTTTGGATACAGTGAGACTCTTCAACTGAGATTTATAGCATGGAAATAGTCAACAAGAGCAAATGAATCAATCTGGGAAGCCATGTTGCCCTCCACATAGTATTGTTCCTTCTGCTTCCCCCAAGTATCTACCCTTTTCTTACAATCATTATTTATCCGATGAACCCATATTAAAGCACTTTCATGGGTATACTCAGCCAAAGGGTATCATAGTACACATGCTATGATGGCTGCCTTTGCTTAAATATGTGGTTTTATTTATCTGTTTAAGAAAGCATCATCTTTCCATTATGAATAAGTGCTAGGGAATATCAGTTTGAGTCCAGTCATCTTCTACATTGTAGAGGGCAATGGGTAACTAAGAAATCTCCTTAGCTGTGTATTCCCCACCCCAACATTCTAGCAGAGTTCTTTTCCAGCCTAAGTCCCAGTCAAGAGTGAGTATTGCTAACATGAGGAAGTTCTGCATGGAATGCTGCCACTTACCCTCCCCAGCCTGTGCTCTTCTCAATCTACACCTCAATCTCATCTGTCCCCATGGCTTTAAGCATCATTTTACACTGACAACTCTTCCATTTAGACCTCTAGCCCAGAATACTCCTGAGTTCCAAATTCATTAAAAAAAAAAAAAACTGCCTATTTGATGGTTTACAGACATTTTAAACATAAAATATCCAAATGGAATTCTCAGTCCACTCTCTCCCTCCACATATAGACACCAAACCTCCAAAACTGATTTTCCTCTGACCATACTCAATAAATAACATTTTCATCTTTTCTAGGACTTAAATTGAGAATCTGGGAGTCATCCATGCTCCTCTGTCTCCTTCAGCCCCTTCAACCAATTTCTTACATACTGAGTCCTAGAGTCTATTTGCAGAACACATGAAGATCCCACCACTTCTCTCCACCATCATCGCCTTAGACCGAGCATCATAATCTCTTCTCTGAACTCCTGCGAACGCTTCTACTTGGCCTTCCTCACTGCATCCTCCACATAATCAGTCAGTGATTTTTTTCTTAAATGTAAGGCATTCTATATCACATTTCTCTTCAAAACGCTCCAGTGACTTCCTGTTGTAAAATATTACCACAAACTTAGTGACTTAAAGTGACACAAACTGATTATCTTACAGTTCTGGAGGTCAGAAGTTTGAAAAGGGTCTTAATGGGCTAAAATCAACGTGTCAGCAGATTTTGTTCCTTTCTAGAGGCTTCAGGAGAGGATCTATTCCTTGCCTTTTCTAACTTCTAGAGGATGTCTCCATTCCTTGGTTCATGGCCCTGCATGACCTTAGCCTCTGCTTCTGTCATCCCATCTCCTTCTCTGTATCTGACCCTCCTGCTTCCCTTCTATAAGGACCCTAGTAATTCCATTGGGCCCACCCTGATAACCCAGGATCATCTCCCCATCTCAAGAGTCTTGGCTTAATCTCATCTGGAAAGTCTCTTTTGCCATGTAAGGATAACATAGTCGCAGGTTCCAAGGATTAGGACATGGTCATCTTTGGAGGCCACTATTCTATCTACCATACTTACGATCCCACTTAGAACAAAATTAAAAGTTGTTTTCCTGGCCTATAAGGCCTCATACAATCAGGAACCCTACTATCTCTCTGATCTCATGCCCTACCATTCTCTCCCTGTTCAATCAAACCCCACCAGCTCCCTTGCTGTCCTTCAAAAGAGCCAAGCTTGCTCCATGTGCTGAAACTTCTTCTCCCTAGGAAGCTATCCCCTAAATGCCCATGTAGCCCACTCCCTCATGTGGTTCAGACCTTTGCCCAAATGCAACTTTTCAAAAGGGCTTCCTGACCACCTAACACAGACCCCAAACACACACACACACACACAAACACCATCATTGTCTGTTCCTTACCCAATCTTATTTTTTTTCTTAGCATCTGATATAGTATATATTTATTTGGTTATTTATTAATTATGGAACCCTCCCTTCCAAATGTAAGCTCCATGAGGGTGGGGACCTTGCTTTTGTTCAAAGGTTTTTACTCAGTGCCTGGCACATAGGAAGCATTCAATACCTTTTTGGTGAACATATGAATGGAAGAAGAATAAAAAGTCTATTGCATAAGTGCAATGGTTCACACACAGGGGATTGGCTAATTCTACCTGTTCAAGGAAGACTTAATAGAGAAGGGAACAGTTAGGCAAAAATTTGATGGATAAATACACATTTAGCAAGTAAACAAAACACCTAACAAGCTTTCTCAGATCTAATACTCCTTGGGTGAATGGAGTAAATTGAATTTGTGGACCAAGAAGTCCAAAAACTCTTTTATCTCAAGGAAAGTTACCAAAAGACTCCTTATCTTGAGCCACATCTATTGTTCAGATACTTGCTGGTTGACAATTCAGTTTTCTCCAGTTCTCCCAGGGCTGTTTGTCAGCACCAAATAAGGCAGGCTAAAGAGCTCAGGTGTAATTGAGGCAAATATCCACACTGAGTGAGGAGCAAGGGCCTTTCTGGTGGGAGACTTTGGGCAATGATAAAACTGAATTTAAGTTGTACCTTGGGAATACAGAATTTGTCTTTTTCCACTGTATCATGCATTCATATTCTACCACGTTTCATGATGCAGTTTTGACCTGTTCCCCTTAGGTGCCCATGGTCTTACGACCCTGTTCATGCCAGTACCCCGGTCAGGAGTGGGGGTCACAAAGGGTAAGATCTCATCCATCCATGAAAAGGAGGGAAGCTGAGCAGAGCGATGTTAGTTAGTCTGACTCAGGCCAGTTGGACCTCAATTAAAGTGGGTAATTCAACATGGTCACTGGACAGTGACTTGCTCTGGCTAATGGGGCCAGAGGCCTGATAAAGTACTTCAGCAATTACGTTTCCTTGCTTGGACCCATGCCACCACCATGAGCACATGCCCAGTCTCACCTGGATGAGGAGAGAGACTCGGGAAAAAACTAACTTATCCCAACAAAGATCATCCTAGGCTGATTAGCCTCAAGTAGACCTGCTAACTGCCCGCAGATTTATTAGCAAGCCCAGTCCAGATCAACCACACCTGACCCAGATCAGCTGGACCACCCAGTCACCAGGTACTCATGAGAAGTAGCATATGGTTGTGGTTTAAGCCACTAAATTTTGGGACGGTTTGTTACATGGCAACTGCTAACTGGTATAGAGTAGATAGATGGCTTGTCCCCTGAAGGGGGTTAACTCATAGAGGTAGAGAATGCTGTGACTCAGAGGATCCATGGTTATGTTGGCCATTGCTGGGCACACTGGACACAGAGTTCAACTGGTATAGAGTAGATAGATGGCTTGTCCCCTGAAGGGGGTCAACTCATAGAGGTAGAGAATGCTGTGACTCAGAGGATCCATGGTTATGTTGGCCATTGCTGGGCACACTGGACACAGAGTTCATTTGGCCATAGATTCACATCTAAGAACTTGGAAAGGCAAGATGTGCTGCCTGCCTAAGCACGATCAGCTGACATGCTGGGGAAGTTCTGCTCCTGATGTGATGTGATCAGTAATTTTATTTTATCCATCTGGAAAAACAAGTCTGGGCTGATGCTGATGGCTTGTGAATGGCTCCGAAAAAGAGAATAAGAAGTTCTCTCTCCACTCATGAAAGCATGAAAGTCTGCTCCTTGGCAATCAAGGTCAGGACGTGATGCTCAACAGTCCGCCTTCCCCTGCAGACTTAGCAGCCACCTGGAGACCTTGAAGAAGCAGTACTGACAGAAAACAAGCACAATTTCAAACCATTCCCTCTAAAGTTTTACCAGTGTTCGATGGACATGGATAGATACTCCTCAGACAGCAGAGAATCGCCCTCTCCTTGGAATAAAATCAGCTGGACAGAATTTTTCTTTCCAAATGTAAAACGTTGTTTCCAAACAAAGGAAGTGAGATGTTTTCTACAGCTGCTCCACATCCATTATGCTTTGCAATAGCATTGTTCATGAGGTTTTTATGATGCAAAAAAAAAATAATTAAGATGAGAGGCACTTCTTGTCCCTGAATCTTTTTTGTTTAAACATGTTTTGCAAATGGCCAATATCTCCTGTTACTTAGGTTAGCATCCAGAAAATGCTAGCACTTAATTATAGAATCAGCAGCTAATATGCTTAATGACTTTCCATTATACCCAACAATAGCTGCAGTGTGCTTTAAAAAATGCATTTGCATTCATATTCCTTTGACCTATCTATCAGAACCTTGAGGCAATCACACTCTAACCTTTTATTAGTAATTGCCCTAGTTAACCTGAGGGTCATGGATATGGTGTGGTGTACCCACAAAGGGAAGGAAATGCCAAATGCCTTCTGGAGAGAAGAGCAGAGTCTTGGTTCACAACTCACTTTGTGTCCCAAGAGCTTAGAGCCCGTATGTTTAATATTCAGCAGGGCACCAGACTTCCCAGGAGCTAGTGAACTTCAACTCTCAATGAGGCGGGTCATATGGGAAAAGACCCAAAGTTAGCAGCTAAGAGAGCCCAGTGGAGATGAATGGGAGACTGTGATGTTGAGGAGTATGTGGGAAGAGAGGACAGTGGGTTGAACTGTGTCCCCTCGCCAAATTCATATGTTGAGGTCCTAACTGCCAGTATCTCAGAACATGACTGTATTTGGAGATAGGTCTTAAAGAGGTAGTTAATTTGAAATGGGGTTATATGAGTGGTCTCTAATCCAATATGACTGGTGTCCTTGTAATAAAAGTAGACCGGGACACAGACAAACACAGAGGAACACCATGTGTAGACACAGGGAGAAGACAGCCATCTGCAAGCCAAGGAAAGAAATCTCAGAAGAAACCAACCCTGATGACACCTTGATCTTGGACTTCCAACCTATACAGCTGTGAGAAAATAAATTTCTGTTGTTTAAGCTACTCAGCCTGTGGCACTTTGTTATGGATCCTAGCAAAGTAATATAGGCAGACTCTGGTCGTGTCCATATCCCAAGTCCAATAGACACACCATTAGACAGAGTGGTCTCTGATGGTCACAAATGTGTGTGTTCACAGTTGTGGTTCCTTTAGAAGCTTCCTACCCACCTCACGCAATGGGCTACATGCAAGGGGGATTCAAGCTCTCCTTAGGTCTTCATGATCTGAGGAACCACTGGTGGCTCGCCCTGAGGACTCTTCCCCTATTTCCTTTCCTGCTTTGCCTTTTGAACCTATTGCTCTATACTGGGCTGGTTTTCAGGTTTTCCTCCCTCAGGCCATACTCTCCCTGTTTGATCCAAATTCATGATCTTCAATGCCAAGGATAGCCCTCCAATCAGAAACTCTGCAGACGCTTAAGCCTAAACCAGATAAGTTTTGTTCTGGCCCATTGCTTCTCAGACTCTGATGTGTGTATGAGTCACCTGGGGATCTGGTTAAAAGGCTGATTATGACTCAAGTAGGTCTGGGTATAGCCTGAGAGTCTGAATTTCCAACAGGCTCCTGGGTGTTTCTGAGGCTGCTGGTGAGAAGATAACCTTTGAGTGGCCGGGCTCTAACACAGGGTTTTCCAACCTTGGCAATGTTGAGATTTGGGGCCAGATAATCCTTTGTGGTGGGTGTTGTCCTGAGCACTATGAAATGTTTAGCAGCATCTCTGGCCTCAACCCACCAGATGCTAATAGCATTCCCCAGTTGTGACAACCAAAAATGTCTCCAGATGTTGCCAAGTATCTCCAATGGTGGGGAGGTGTACAAAAATCACTCCATTTGAGAACCACTTCTCAGGCCTATATGCTTTACCTTAGGGCACTGCTTCCTGATGTCTTTCAGGCCACAGCATACAGCAAAAAGGAAAACCAACATGCACCCACAGTGTGCTGGACAATGGAGGAGGTAGCTTGCTGTAGGAAGGACTTCAGCTGCCCCAGGCCAGTGCTAGCCACCAGGACCAGCTACATAATTTACAAGGCCCACTGCAAAATAAAAATGTGGGGCCCCTTACTCAGAAATTATTGAGGATTTCAAGACAGTACCAGCAGAGGGCTAAACTAAGCACCATGTAACTATACCAGGGGCACATTCATGAAGCTGGTGCTGCCAGCCACTCTGAGAATCCCCACTGAAGGAATCCTCGCTGGTTGGGAAGATCTACCCTAAAGGATTCTCTGCCTGTTATCTCCCCCAGTACTGTGAGGATCACCAGTGGCCTGGTACAAGTTCGATAAGCTAAACATTGAACAAACTGTTCCCAAACTGTTCTGTTTTGTTCAATTTGTTGTTCAATATACTTCCCACCAAGAAAGTGAAGGATCTGATTCCTTTTTGAAAGCACCAATTGGAAACAAAGGACCAAAGAGGGTAAAGATTCTGAAGAACCTTGCTCTTAGTAAAGCTATTTGGTACAATGACAGAAGGGTCAACGTGGGTGAACAGAGAATTGAATTACTTGACATATAAAAGTTTCCCAGGTAAATTCCTCCTGAATATAAGGAGCCTGTCTTGGAGGACTCAGGCTACCAGCAGAAGCAGAGAGCCTTTGTTATCTTCTTCTCACTTTGCTTTAACCAAGATGTATGAAGAGTTGAAGCTGGGAGTTAGACTATTGGGCAACCAAAGCAACGATGCAGAAAAGTCAGATCCCCCTAGAAGAGCTGGTAAGCAGAAGAGAGCTGAGGTAAGCACCATTTACAAGAGGTCTGCCTGCTTCCTGGCACAAGCTGGAGCAAGCCATCAGCAGGCAGGAGCCGTGAAGAAGCTCAGGTGAAATGCTCTAAGTGGAAAAATAATTATAAATGGGTCATGAATGGGGGAAAAACAACTTCTGCTCTAAATAGTGAGAGGAAACAGCTGAGTTTAGAGTAAAGGCAACCAGCCTTACCTAGATATTCTACCTTGGACTAGAGCACCACTTCCTTATTTTATTCTTATAGTACATGTACTCATTTCCTAGAGCTGCTATAACAAATAACCAAAAACTGGCTGGCTTGAAACAAAGGGAATTTATCCCGTCTCAGTTTCGGAGGCCAGAAGTCTGAAATCAAGGTGTCAGCAGGGCCATACTCCCTCTGAAGGCTCTAGGGAAGTGTCCTTTCTCACCTCGTCCAGCTTCAAGACTCCAGATGTTCCTTAGCTGTGGCAACATCCCTACAATCTCTGCCTCCAATGTCACACACTCTGTATCTTTGTCTCTCATGACACTTGTCATTAGATTTAGGATGCATCTGGCTAATCCAGGATAATTTCATCTCAGGAGCTTTAACTTAACTACATCTGCAAAGACCTTTCTTTTCTTCCAAATAACATTCACAGGGAGCAGATATTAGGATATGGTCCTATTTGGGATAGGGGGCCACTAGTCAAGCTTAGGAAATTTTTGTTTAAGACTGTTGTAAACAAAAATTAATATCATCATTTTTTTGGAAAATCTGTAATTTTTCACGTGCTGTGTTGGGGGAGACCCAGTTCACCTCCTTGCATGTTTCCATGAGTGAACTTCTATCCCATTCCCCAGAAGAGAGTGGGACTGGAGTTCTTCTGGCCCCCTTTGCACCTCCTCACTTACTCATTCTTATGGGAAGGCCAGAGACTACTTTTTCGGTGGAAACTGGGGAAGGTTTGACATCCTCTGACCCGTTACTTACCAAGGATAAGAATAGATAAGCAGGCAGCATAACTCTATTCCCCCACAAATAATGGGTAAGTGGGCAGCCAGAAATGCTTGGCTGGCTGGGAACTTGCTGGAAACGAAAACCCGGCTTCACTTCAGATAGGTCCAAGTTCTAGATATAGGAGTTAGCTGCAAGAACACTCACTTTGACCTCAGGTCCAAGCTGTGTTCTCCAGCACAGTTAATAAAAGACCCTGAATTTTAAGGGTTTGGCACTGGCCTTGCTCATTAATGCATCTGAGGTTTCACTTGATAATCACCTGGTTCTTCCACAGGGAGAAAGGAGGTAGGATTAGAACCCTCAAATCTCCACTTTTCTATTGTGTCCCGTGTATACATCCCTAACCATGGTTCGAATATCCAAGGCAGGTGTCAGTATTGTTTACTGGCTCTTAGCTATGGAAACTGAAGATTGTCTGAAAAGACAATCAACATTTATAGCCGTAGCCTTGTAAATTAAAACTTAGAAAGTGATAATATATATTATATAATTCAAGAGGTGAATTGCATAATAAAAGTTCTGAACTTGACAGCAAAATGTCAACATAAAATTTTAAATATTTACTTAGCCATATGTTGACTGTAAAACATCAAGCATTCTCCAGAACGAAAGAATAGAGAATTACCCTCCTAATAGTGAAAAAAAAGAAACCACCTGAATGTCTATCAGTAGAGGATGGTTAAATAAATTCTGGTACCTCTGTATTCTGGGGTAGTATATAGCCACCAAGAAAGAAAGACACATTATGTAAAAACAGAGGTTGCAGAATAATACATAATAGGGGATCCCATTTTTGATACAAGAAAGAAACCATAGATTTCTTTATGTTCCTATACACGAAAATGCTAGAAAAAAAAGGCTACGAATATTCATAGTAAGCTGATGGCAGTGGTCGCCTCCAGGAAGAAGAGATGGCTTGGAAGCAGAGGGGAACAAGTGAATGGGGGTTTCACATTTGTGGAATCGTTTTGATTTCTGATGATTAGGACGTATTCTCTTGCCACTTGAACATTTCAAATAATCACGTCAATTAACTATTTTATATTTTGAAGGGTAATTTCTGGATTTTTTTAAAGGCCATAAAGGAATAGTTAGGTTTTATAAAAAATAGTAGACACTAAAAAAATAACCCAAACAAGTATCTAGCTAGCTAGCTATTCACACACATATGTATATGTATTTATACACATAAATGTGTGTAGATATATACATGTGTATGTGATCATGTATAGTATGAATTTATTAACTATCTAATTTCATTTTACAAAATACATTGAGCAACCTGTGATTCTTTTTCAGAACCTTCTTCTTCTCTTCTTTCCTTTTCCCTATCTCCCTCTCTCTCTCTCTCTCTCACTTCCAAACAAAAACAAGTTGCATTTAACAAAAGAGCAATTCCCTACTCCCCCTTCCACCCTGACTCTCTAGCATTACCCTTGGATGTGCTTGAAGTGAACCAGCTCTTTACTCTGAGAAGTCACAGCAGCAAGACCTCCTTCATGCAATGAGTGTAGGTAGAGAAATCTCTGGTCCTGACCATGGGGTTAAAAGAAAAGGCTGTGTGACGTAGCAGAATCATCAAGGCTCTGGGAGTCACATCGACCTAGTTTAGAATTCTGGTTCTGCCAACTTGTAATTAAATGGCCTGGCAGAATAATTCAATCTCACCTGTAAAATGAAGGATAAAAATAAATGCTTCAGAGGGTTAGAGTGAGGATTCAAGGAGATAACATACAGCAAACGTGCAGCTAGAACTGGGCCTGGCATGGAATCTGACAGAGCAAAGGCTGACCCTTGCCGTCCACTCATTGTTTTTGGAAAGTGGGGGAAGTCTGTCTTGATGACGAGAGGCCATGTGCTTTGAGCTGGCAAAGGCAGCAAGAGCAGCAGGAACGGCTGACCTGTTAACTCTGTGCCCCATGTCCCTTGACCAGGGACAAGGCTGGGTATAGATTCTGTTACCAAAATTTTCCAAGGACCCGGTAAATACACACTACCTTCACATCTTTCTCACTTCAAGGCAATTGCCTTCCAAACCACTTAAGCGTGATTCTTTATTTAGTCCCATTAAAGTACACTTTCTTGCCTCATCTTTTGGGGCAAGGCCAATTACATGAAATAAGTTTCTAGAATTCCCTAAAGGAAAACGCCACTCTTCCATTCCTATTGGCATTTGACTAGGTTAGAATTACGATCCTTATTAGTAAGGTTCCATCATCTTTCTTTCTGTTTCCTTCCCCCACCCTCACTGACATCTTCAACAACTGGTCATTCCTTCCTTAGTATTCACAGTTTCTGAGTGCTGGGGACAGTGCTCCAAATTTCCCTGTGTGAATCAGATGCTAAAAATACAGCATCCACTCTTCTCTCAGAAAACCCCAACCCTGTCCACCCTCTTAGCTCCACAGTGTGCTCACTGGCTGCCAGTCTCCACCCGCACCCTCTTCTGCCATCTCAAGCTTCCTACCCCACGACAGATCACGGGAAAGGTCCATGAAGTGAAAGTGAGCACTCGAGTGCCAGGCAGACTTTGCCTACACTCATACCAGCAAAAATCAAAGACTGAAAGGGTGGGTGAACATGGGCCAGGCTTGCTGTGAGTGTTAAATTACATAATGTACGTAAAGTGCCCAAGATAGCACGTGGCACCTGGTGGTGGTGGTGGTGGTGGTGACCACATGACCCTTTCCTCCTCTTCTCCCTCCTCTCCTTCTCCTTCTTTCTTCTCCCTCATCCCCCTCCTCCTCTTCCTCTTTTCTATTATTATTTTAACACTAATAGCAGCTGTCATTTTCTGATGCTCTTACTAAGTGTCAGGTCCTAAGCTAAGAGTTCACCCACAGCATTTCATTTAATCCCTATAACGGTTGTCTGCAAGGTGGACATTACTGAGTGCCCCTGACTGCAGCAAAGGCATTAATTAATAGTGAGATGTTGGGCTGTTGAGTGCAAATACCTGGGTTCTAATCACCACCTGGCACTTACTAACTGTTGGTCCCTCAGCAAACAATTTCATCTCTGGGAGCCTCATCTGTAAAATGGTGAAGTAAATATAGTAGCTACTGCGATGGGCTGCTGAGCGGTTTAAGGTCAGGGTACAGCATCTGGCACATAATAGGACTCTCTGTGTAGCTGCCCTCTCTCTCTCCCCATCCTCTTCTTCTGTTCCTAGTTCTATAGACTAAAACTGTCCAACAGAACAACGGATGCCCCAAATTGTATATGTAAGCCACAGACATAACTAAATTTCCTAGTGACCACATTTTTTTTTTAAAAAAGGCAAAAAGAAACAAGTAAAATTAACTCTAACAACAAATTGTATCTAACCCTATATCCAAAATATTATCATTTCAACACGTCAACATGTAGCCAGTATAAAAATCATTAATCACCTATTTACAGTCATTTTTTTAATACTCAGTGTCATCCAGCAGGGACTTGACACCTGCAGCACATCTTGGGTCACAGCAGCCACATTTCAAGGACTCAAAACTTACATGTGGCTGGTGGCTATGCTACTGAACAGGGCAGTGACAGACAAAGAAGATGGAGATAGATAAAGAGGGTAAGTCATCTGTCCCGGCCCACATGGCTCAGAAGTGGTATGACCAGGATTCAAACCATGCCTGTCTAGCTCCAAAGCCTGCCATGATTTTGTGATAGTCACGTAAACAGTTAGATAGTGGCTCAAGGGCCTAGTTTTATTTCCTCTAGGTTGCCACGTGGAATGATTATTATGCTCTAAGTGTGACTGGAAACCCAACCCTTTAGGCTGGCAGGTTGCCCTCCATCTCTCTAACTGCTGCTGTCACATTAATGTGCATATACATTCTTTTTTTTTTTAATTTTATTTATTTATTTTTGGCTGCGTTGGGTCTTCTTTGCTGCACGTGGGCTTTCTCTACTTGTGGTGAGTGGGAGCTACACTTGGTTGTGGTGCGTGGGCTTCTCACTGCGGTGGCTTCTCTTGTTGCGGAGCACGGGCTCTAGGCGCGCTGGCCTCAGTAGTTGTGGCACGTGGGCTCTAGAGTGCAGGGTCAGTAGTTGTGGTGCACGGGCTTAGTTGCTCCAAGGCATGTGGGATCTTCCCGACACAAGGCTCAAACCCGTGTCCGCTGCATTGGCAGACGGATTCTTAACCACCGCGCCACCAGGGAAGCCCCTGCACATACTTTCTTGTGGGGAGTGGGGGGACCTCTCTCTATCTTGTTCTGTTAAGATATAAATACAGCTGCGTTTCTCACCTCCCTTCCCTCCCAGAGGTAACCTCTTTCCAGAAGTTGATATGTCCTTTCTACTTCAGACCAGACCTTGGCAAGCCTGAGGTGTCCTTAGGGAGTGGGATGACTCATTGGTGCTGGTCTCTGGGGACAGTATACTACTTGCTTATTCACCACAGTGAAGGACACAGAAGCCTCAGTAATCTCTTCAAATCACTTTGAATTGCTTGGCTTAAATCCACGCATCTCTATCCCACCCCTCATGCTCCCCGATCCTTGAGACATTTTAGAAAGCATGTCTGCCAGCCTGAGGTGACCTTTAGAAGAGCAGCACTGATGGTCTCTCTTCATCCTTCCATTCCACCCTCTCAGAGGAGGTCACTGCGGAGCCCTGAGCTATTCTGAAAGGTGAGGACTTCCTGCCCTCTGTGCCAACGATTCCCAAGAGCTGGCTGGAGATCAAATTTTCACTTGTTCTTGAAAAATGAGCAACATTTTACGTTTTGTCACAGAGCTAAACTTATTCAATATAAAACGCGATCTTTGTTGGTTTTTAGCCACTCTCTCTACAACCACTGTGACGAGTATTGGTTAGGGGTAGGGCTCCGGATACTACAGCCTGTGTCCCTTGGGTTGAAAACTCTAATTAATTTTTATCGAATCATAACTGGGCATCCTGGAGTCCCAGAAGCATGCACCCCAAACACTGAAACTAATCATGCAAGTTAAAGAGAAAAGAAAAATCCACATTGTATATAATTTTAATTTCCTCTATGAAATGGCGGTGAGAGTAGATGGTGGTGTACATTTGTTTTTGAATGTCCTTACTTGGCATAAGAAGTTGATGAGCCTATTTTCTAGAGTCATATATATATATATATAAAGTACTCACACACAGTATTGTATTTAGTCCTTAAAACTATTCTGCAATGTAGGTAGTATATAGATCTATAAAATCTCCATGTCTGGGAACTACAGATCTGATACTTGCCTAATGGCATGAGATCTGGAAACCCTTGAAGACTAATGAGAAATACCCAGATGAGCAACCTGTTTGTGAGGCAGCAAGAGAGGAGGGTAACTCAGCTCTGCCACTTCCTTGGGCTCATCACTTGGTTCCTTTTTTGAAACGGGTGGACCAGCTTCTTTCCAGCATGACACTATCACTGAAACAGCAGCTAACATTAATTGTGTCAGGCATTGTGCAAAGTGCCTGCATGCACTACCAACTTTAATTCTCACAATAGCTCTGTTGGGTAAGTTTAGGTATTCCTACAGTGGGGGGGATAAGGAAATCAACAGGTAACTTACCAAAGTTGCAGAGCTAGTGAGTGGCATGGTTGGGATTCAAACCCAGGTCAGCATGATTCCAAAGCTTGTGTTCATAACTGCTGTGCTATGGTATATTATAAAGCTATGTGGAAGCAAATAGAACATTTTGGGTGTGAAAATTATATACAGTGTTGTAGACTTTGCATCTCTCTTTAACTTGGACGGCTAGCTCCAGTGTTTGGGATCATGAGTTGGGGATGCCAGGATGGCCATTCCTGATGTGGTAGAAGTTAATTAGATTTTTCACCCAGGAGGCTCAGGCTGTGCCATCGTAGGCACCTGCCTGCCTGACACTGGCACCAGTGGGAGCACAGGGAGAGTGACTGATGCAGGGCAAATACATCTCAGCCTCTTGCCTCGCTACTCAAAGTACACACTCCATTACAGAAGGCAATTCATTGCCTCACATTTCTCCACCGTCTCCCTATGTCTAACCTGCACACTATGAGGTGTAATGTACAGGATTTTCTGCATACTGATCATTTTATCACCAACGTCTCCACATTTCATTCCTGTGAGAGGAGTTATAATTACACTAAAAGGTCTAAATGAGGCAGAGTTCAAATGGAGCCTAAGTTTGTCAGAAGTCCTTACTCTTGCTTCCATCGTAATTTCTCTACACCACCGTACCACCACAAAAGACAAAGTGAGCAGATTTGGAGCACCATCCTATGGAACTATGACTGCATTTGGCTGTGAAAAGGGGACTAGAATGAAATCAGTTGATAAACATGGCAAGCGACTTTGCAGACAGCTCCGATTTAGATGATCACTCAGCCAGCTCTGGGCGTGACTTAAGTCCCGCGTTATAGCACAAGAAAATAGACTTGGTTTCTGCCACCCTGGAACCAATCTCGGCCTGCTGAGGATCAAAAGTGAGAGAACCGTATATTCTCATCTGCACAACCTTTATGGGTATCTATCTACAGTTTGGTTCAGGTCCAGGCATAAACTTGAATTAAAGGTTGAAATTGATGACTCAGAGCTTAGCTGGAATTGCAGGCGAGAAAATGGATCTGTGTACTGGGAGGAAAATATGTCTGAGCATGAGAGGGAGAGATGGAAGAGCCAGATGCTCAGACCCACATCCCACCCGTCTGCCCCAGGAGCTCCCATTAAGTTGTCGCATTGTGGGCAGCAGAGGGCACTATTAATACATTCGGAAGTGCACAGCACACTTGAAGAAACAGGAGGTTTACAATAAATTTGAGTGTGCCATTTGGGCGGGGGGAGGTCATAGGATTATAGTTATAGCCTTCATTGTTTCCTGTTCTCAAACTCACAGATTAACAAGATTCTAAAATAAAGAGTGGCTACAGAGTGAAACTGACTCCTTCATGGAACATCAAGATTTTAGGATCTGAAGCAGAAACACACACACACGTATTTAAAATAGAATGATTACTATAGCCCAGCTTCATGATGCTAAATGCTTTACATGCATTATCTTATTTAATCTTCACCTCTATGTGGGTGGGTCCTGTTGCCATCTCCATTTTACAGATGACGAAACTGAGGCTCAGAGAGTCAAATGAATTGCTCCAAGTTACCAACTAGTGAGTGACAGAGCTGGGATCTGAGCCAACTTCAGACGCCAAAGCCCACACTCATAACCACCGTGCTATACCTTGTGGCAGGCATCTCTTGCATAATGTGAGAAGAAAGCACCAACTCCTTAGCCACCAACAGGAACTGAGATGTTGTGAACTCAGTGTTGCTATATCTATGCCTCATCAAAAGTTGTGAAAAATAAGTGTGCTTAAACCCTGCGAAAGCCTCTCTTCCTCCACCAGCCAGCTCCTGACCTTAACCCAACAAAATTCCTGGGTTAAAAAGCAGATGGCTTTGTTAGAGGTTAAGTCTTGAAAATCTGCATGCAGCCCAAGGGTTTTATCCTCAACAGCAAACCTCAAGGTAACCCAATTTCTCAGGAAACCATAAAATTAGGAATTGTTCACCCCTTAGTCCATCTCTATCTAGATCTAGCACAGAGTATGGTGTGAAGTAAATTCTCAATAAGTGATGAATATATACATTAATCAACCCACATAAGCCAATGACTCAATGACAAGTAAATGGAATCAAGAAAACCAACAGACCCCACAGGTGGTTGACGTTCTAGAGGTAACACACCAATGTAAACTCAGAATCTTATCATCTCTAAAATAGTCCACTTTGGAACTCCTATGACACTTAACTTTTGGATCCTTCTAGAAGGGCTGCTCCGGCTAATATTGCTCACTGTGTTCCCATAAACTAATCTAACAGGGATACCAAAGCTGTTCTTCTGGGAATTCTCAGTGTTTGAAGTGCATTATAGATTTTCTAATTCAATTCCTTTTCCAGGGATGACAAATACTTAGCATGTGTGTCTCTACCCTCCCCACTCCCCATGCCCAGGACAGACCTTGTTAATGGATCATGACACTCTTCCAGCTGAGCCCGGATGGCCAGTAACAATCCATCAGACTGGATCCACAAGGTAAAACCCATTTATTTTCCTGACTCAAGACCTTTGGAATGACCAATTCAGCATCACAGCCAAGCAATGACCCAGCTCATGTCTGAACACCTCCACAGACTGGAAATACATTCTCATAACAACAGCATATTCCATCTTCAGAATTCTGTTAGAAAACCTTTCTTAGGGATACTTCTGGTGAACATAGAGACAGAACACCCATGTCTTCTATGCTTGCCTCTTTCCAAATTTTTATTAAAATACACTTGAAAATACAAATAACAGAGAGCAGCTGGCCCTTGCAAAAAAAAAAAAAAAAAAAAAAAATGACAAAAATCCAAGGGGGAATTTTCTCTAACTGCATTGATGATAGGGATTGAAGGAAGAGCACATTTTTGGAATACATGCCATAAATCCTACCCTTTAATTCACAGCAGCATAAATGCCCCCAAAGAACATAGGTAACATATCAGATCCTTACTCCATTAAATTTCACTTTATGTTCTTTATTTCTACAGTGCCCAGGAAAGAAATGGAAGGCAATCCACAGGAACATCCTTCTAAGAGATCCAGAACTAGGATTATAGGAGATTCCTTCTCTCCCCATCAACGGCTCCTCTTAATCTCCATTCATTCTAAGACAGTAACATTTGACATGTGCTGTGGTGAGAATTAGTTTTGATTCTGAGATGCTTGGCAACCTAAGAAAATACCCTGTTACTAAAATTGCAGTCTCCCGTGCCCACGCTATACAATGAAGAACTGTGCACATAATCTGAGAAACCAGGCTGGGGTAAGAAAGGCCCCTCCCTCACTCCAGCAGGCCTGCAAACATGATCTTGTGCAAGTACACAGCACTGAGATCTCATCAGAGAGAAAAGTCAGCACCCAGCTGGGCTAACTAAGGGCGTTTGCCCAATCTGTTGACAAGACACCCCCAACCTTCTAAGGAAGTGCTAACAGGATTGCAGCAATATCATACCCAGTGCAAAGAGGACACTAACAAAATGACGTGTGGAGCAAATGAATAAAAGAATGACTAAATGAAGAGATGATAAAATGAACAAAAAGGGATAACGAGTTTCAGGAAAAAGAAGAACATGTCTCTGGAAATTATGCTCTTTAAGAAATGGGCAGACCATGGATTTTTGCAGAGCCAGGCCAGGAGCCACAGGGACAAACAGGTGGAGAGGATGAGAAAGACAGCACATGGAGAGCTTGCTACTGAGACTCACTGAGAATTCAAATACTCAATAGCAGAACCTAGGTCCTCACTGGAGGCAGAGAAGAGCAGAAGGGACAATGTGGAAATTAAATCAGATATGTGCCTTTGACAGCTGAGAAAATCCCAGACGGACAAGGAAGCTGGGACTGTTTCTATAGGGTTCTCTCCATCTCATCACTTAGTCACTTCCATGGAGATGCCCTCCCTGATGATCTAAAATAGATTCACCCATTTGCCCACTGTTTACTCACTATGTTGTGCTTTTCTTCACATTTATTTTTAATATATGTTTACTATCTCCCTGACTGGGAACCCCATGGGGACAGAGTCCTTATCTGCCCACTGCTGAGCCATTACCCCCAAAGGAGTACTGGGCATGTAGGAGGCATTTAATGAGTATTTATTATATGAATGCATGAATAAATCAGGGGAAGAAAAATTTACTACAACCAAACATAGTTTACTATTTCAGAGCAAGGGTAGTTTAATAATAGGAAATCTATAACACAATGCATCATATTTATAGGTAAATTTTAAAGGTAAATTTAAAAATAAATCAATAAAATGTAACTAGTCATAATTAAAAGCAAAAATTTACCATATTAGGAGTAAAAGAGAATTCACTTAATGTGAAATGAACACTAAGTTAAATCGAGTGTCATTATATTTAATAGTGAAACACTAGCAACATTCCTCCTAAAATTGAAAATTAGGTAAGAGTCCATAATATCCAAAGTTATTTTTAATTTTTTCTAGGAGTTCTAGTCCATTGAGTAAGTTCCAGATGGGATAAAGAGTTAAATGTATATCTAGAACACTTTTTAAAGTTTTTTAAAAGTGTAAAATTAGCTGATTCTTCTCAAAGTATCCAAGCATCAAAGCAATGAAAAAGACATATATTTTTTCTACAAAAAGTAAAGCTTTTCTTAACTTTTAAAAGTAACAAAATACAGGAAAAATTGTTTTAAACCCCCACAAAGCGTGTGTGTGTGTGTGTGTGTGTGTGTATAGATCAATTATACGTCAATAAAAGTTTCAAAAATAAAACAAATTGATAATGCCTCAATATTTTGAGAATACTTATAAGTCTGTAATAAAAACTCTTGAGCCAAATTTTTAAAATTTCAAGTCACAGAAAAACAAATTACAAAAGAAAAGCAAGTGTCCAAATAAACAAAATTAATTCAATGTCTCCAATGAAAAATGCAAAACAAAACAGTAAAATAGAATTTTATTTCAAAACTTTTCTTTTTAATGATCATGCTCTAGGCTTTTGAGGTGGAATGAATCAGGTTCTCTTACTTACTGATAGCAGGAGAATAACTGTTGAAAGCCAAATGCTGAAATCTACTTTTCTGCCACTTCTAATCTATTCTCAACACTACAGCCAGAGTAATCTTTTCAAAGAGCAAATATGACCAGGCTACTTCCTTATCTAAATCCCTTCAAGGACTTCCAGTTGCTTCTAGAATAAAGATCTAAATCATAGCACAGCCTACATGATCCTCTATGGTCTGGCCACTGTCTCCGCCTGAACTTTATGTCCCAGTATCTGTCCTACATCAACAAGAGCCTTCCTCTCTGCACTCAGAGTTCCTCATTCCCTCTCACCCCAGCCTTTTCGACTGTGATCCTTTCTCCTGGACCACTCCTCTCCTTCTCCCAATTCACCTTTATTTTTCCCAGGTCTTAGCTTTATCTTCTATTCCCAGGGAAAATTTACCTGGTCTCCCTGAATAGAAGTTCTCCCAATAAAGTTTCTTTGAATATCATGGACTTCTCCTTCCTGGCACATATCACGGTTTTAATTTTATGTTTGTTTTGGGTGGTTACTTAATATCTCTCTCCTCCCCTAGACTGTGAGCTCTCAGAAATCAATGGCCAATCTCTTTGTGTTTGCTATTGTAGCCTGAATACCTGGACCATAAGATATGCTTAATAAATATTTACTGAAAGAAGCAAACTACTCCAGTTCATCTGGGCCACTCCTAAAATAGCAAGACCTAAAGTTCACCCATGCATGGTTTGCCAAGTCATATAAGTGCAGGACGCACACATTTCTGAATATAGCCCTATTATAGGGTTGAACAAAAGTGAAGTTACTATCCTCTGACATGCCACCATTAGACCACATCATCTCCAATTTTATTCTTATGTACATACTTGCATTCCAGGATTCCAAGGTGAAATGTTATGTTTATCCCTACTAAATTTCCTCTTGTAAACTAAGCCCATAATTTCAACGTTTTAAAGATCCTTCTGAATCCTGATTGTGTCAAATTCCATGTTTCCTCTAGTTTCATGTTACCCACAATTACTTGTCTTTTAAATTACTGATGAAGGTTGTATAATTACAATGATAACTATGAAGATATCTATCATTTCTTGAGCCCTTATTTAAAAGCATCAGGTCCTGTGCCTATTGGCACACTGACTCCTGTCACCTTCCTAACAACATTAGGAGGTGGGTATTTTCATCTCAGACTTTAGAGATGGTAAATCTGTGGCTCTGAGGATCAGTTAACTTGTCTGTGATCTCACAGCACATAAATGGAAAGACAAAGATTTGAACTCAGGCATCTCTGTCTCCTAAGCCTCTTTACATGACTGTAGTGGTTTTCAAACTTTTCTTAGCCATGAAGTCTGTTGCTTCAGGTAAATCTTACATGGAAGCCTGCCATACAGCTAAAATCAGAATAGATCTCTGCCTAGCACAGCTTCAAAATTACTGCAGCACATTGGACTGATTTTCACCAAAGAAGGCCTAAATCAGAGGCCTGGGTGAACCCCTAGAAACCTGTTAGATTCACAGTAACCAGTCACCTGTTCTGGAATATACTAGAGTATTCTGGAACATTTTAGAATACTCAGGGGAAGTCTATAATGATGGAAATGTTCCATTCTGTGCTGTCCAATATTATAGTCACTAACCCCATGTGCTACTAAACACTAGAAATGTGGCTAGTGTAACTGAAAAACTGATTTTTAAGTTTAATTTAATTTATACAAATTTAAATAGCCACAGAAATTATGAGTTGGCCTTATTTTATCAGCCTCTATCTCACACTTCCTTATAGTCTTTAAAACACAACAGAGTCATGAAAAGATATGGAGAAAACTTAAATCCATATTACTAAGTGGAAGAAGTCAATCTGAAAAGGCTACATACTGCATGATTACAACAATGTGACATTCTGGAAAAGGCAAAAGTATGGAGACAGTAAAAAGATCAGTGGTTGCCAGGGGTTGGTGTAGGAGAGGGATGAATAGGCAGAGCACAGAAGATTTTAGGGTAGTGAAAATAATTGGTATGATGCCATGATGATGGATACATGTCGTTATACAATTGTCCAAACCCATAGAATATGAGTTATAACACCAAGAGTGAACACTAAACTAGGGACTTTGGGTGGTTATGATATGTCAGTGTCGATTCATCAGTTGTAACAAATGTACCACTCTGGTGTGAGATATTGATAATAGGAGATGTTATGCATGGTGAGGGCAGAGGACATTTGGGAAATCTCCGTGCATTCCTCTAAATTTTGCTCCAAACCTAAAACTTCTCTTAAAAAATAATATCTTAAAAAACACACACACACAGTTGATTAGGAATAAAAGTGTGACCTCAGGCGACAAGAAAGGTCTAGGAGAAAACACACACCAAAGAGCCATGTGCCCCCTACATTTCCCAGCTTCCCTTGCAGTTAGGTTGGGGCCGTGTGACTAATCTGGCCAAAGAGCTCTGAGTGGAAGTGACACAGGGCTCTAAGGCTGAGGCAATTAAGACTTAGTGTGCCTCAATTTCCCTCCCCCGAGGGAGGACACATGTTCCAAACAACCTAACTAGAAATGTATGAGAAGGCATTTCACATGAGAGAAATGTCTTCATTGTCTTAAGCTTCTGATATTTCAAAGTTAACTGTTACAGCAGCATTGTATTGCCTAAGCTGACTAATAAATAGCAGCAGAGAGCACTCAGAATTCTTGACAAAATGAGAACAACAAAGAAGTAGCAGAAGCAGGATTCAGAAAGGTGAGGAATCAGAGACGATAAACTCCATTAACAGCAGCAATGATTTTTGTGCCTTACCCTGGTGGAGAGAGGAAGCATTTTTATAATAATTGTGGTCCAGGTTCTAAACAGCAAATGATTAGGAATGGTAATCTCTATTCTGTTAACCTATAGTTTGCTTCTAAAGAAAAGTTTTCCCATACCAAACACCATCTTGCTTCTTTCCTTCAGAAAGAGTCTTATGCCAATTATGTTACATAAGTGGAGATTATAAAACCTGCATTAGCAATGATTCCTCTGGCAGCTCCATGCCCCTGGAGCTGTCACTTGGCAATTGTTTAATGGGACAGATATGGCCGTTGATATTGGGGGTAATGTGGAAAATAGACATTTATGGCCACAGCTTATCAGACATTAATCCTAATCCCTTTCTCTAATAGTAATTCCTGTCTGTGATGACTGCTAAATACCACCAGTTCTCTGCTCTTTCTCTGCTTAAAGAGTCAGTTGGACACCATTAGCTAAGACCCACTGCATCACTTGCTTTTCAAAAAGGTGCATTTTTTCAATAAATATTTAAAGAATGCCTTTCCTCTCAGATATGTGAGCCATTCATAGATTTCTCTGCAGAAACATCTCAATTCTCCTGAACAGGGATGTCCAGACATCATGCAGAGGTCTACTGCTATCTCCCTGCCCCTTGAGGATGTAGGAAAATGTGAAATTTATTTCCAATTTCATGGCCTGCTGAGAGTTCCAAAGCCGTCAGGATAGTCTACTACAGTGTAGACTTGGGGAGGAATCTTGGGGCCGTCTGGTTATGCTACCTGCTAGCGCTGTGACCGTAGACAGCTATTCTCTCTGTCTCTGCACAGTGGACGCTGAAAAGGTGCTGCCTAAATCTCCTTGGATTCCTTTAACCGATTCTGTTTGTCCATCTCCCCACTTTGACATGCTTTTTTTCTTTTATCCCATGCCCTTCAGAAGACCATTATGGACTTCTGGAGCCACTTTACTCAAACAAACCAAGAAAGCCAGAAGTGCTGAGAGCTTACAATGCCCGAGCATGCGCGGCCAATGACTGGTGCGGGAGTATCAAAGTCCAGTGACCTCGACTCCATGCAGGGCAAACTCTGCTGTGTGATTCACCTCCCGATCTCCTGCACCAGATCAGGCTGAGGGTGAAATCTAACCTCAAGTGGCTGTTTCCCTACCCTACCCTCTCATACCAATTTCCCCAGGGAACACTTTCTTTTTTTTTTTTTTCTATATAAACTTTTTATTTTAGAGTAGTTTTTGATTTACAGAAAATTTTCAGATAGTACAATATACTATATTTCCGATATGTGGGGTTCCCATATACCCCATATCCAGTTTAGACTATGTAAAAAATTAATAAACAGAAACCTCAATTAAATAGAGTTGAGAGACCAGAAGGAAAAGCTCTCACGTCCTGTGATGATAGCAGAGCCCAACAGGAAGAAGAAAGAGTCCTCTTCTTTCCTGGCAAGGCCTCAACCAATGAAAAGCCATGGATTCTTTGTTTACTATAGCCCTCCTAAATTCCTTCTTCTGTCTAGAAAAGGGTCTCTTTCCCTTGCCATGTGGGAACGTGCATGTGGCTCCCTATGGTTACAGACCCTGAATAGCAATTCTCTGCTGATCCCCGCCCCACCCCCAAAAAAACTTTTGCTTGGGGAAATATCTAGCAGTCTATTTGTTTTAGGTCAACACCTATTATTAACACCTTCCACCAGTATAATACATTTGTAATCACTGAATCAATATTCATACATAGATGTTAAGTAAAGTCCATACTTTATTCAGATTTGCTCAGTTTTTTGGCTAATTTCCTTTTTCTGCTCCAAGATCCCATCCAGGATCCCACATCACATTTAGTCATCATGTCTCCTTAGGCTCTTCTGGGCTGTGGCAGTTTTTCAGACTTTACTTGTTTTTGATGACCCTGAGGAGTACGGTCAGTGTTTTGTAGAATGTCCCTCAATTGGGATTTGTCTGATGTTTTTCTCATGATTACACTGGGGTTATGGGTTTGGGAAGGAAGATCACAGAGGGAAAGTGTCATTTCCATCTCATCATGCCCAGGGTACATGCTATCAACATGATTTATCATTGTTGTTTCACCTTGATCACCTGGCTAGGTAATGTTTATCAGGCTTCTTCACTGTGAAGTTACTCACTCCTCCCCCCACCACATACTGTAACCTCTGGAAGGAAATCATCATGTGCAGCCTACACCTAAGGAGTGGGAAGTTATACTCCACCTCCTTGAGAGTAAAGCATCTACATCAAGTGCATCCATCCCCCAGCTGCTATGAGCTTTGGCTGCTAACTGCTCACAGCTGCTCCGCTTTTCCAGAAAACAGCCCTTGGAGGACCAGAAATCCATCATCCAGAAGGGTACACCATTCTCCAGGGGCATCCCATAGTCAATGACTGGCCGATATAGGTGGACAATAGACCAATCCTGCTGCCTCAGTTCAGAGGACAACCTTGTGGGACATTTTATATCCCAGAGGCCTCCATGGGTCACGCCAAGACTAGAGGCCACTTCCCTGCTCAGCTTTTTTCCCTTCCCTCTTCTGCTGCCCTTACTCCCTCACAGTTTTTGGGTTTTTTTTCTTAAGAGCAATCCCTCAGTAAATCACATGTACCTGGATCCCTGATCAGACTTGACCTCCAGGAAACCAAACCTAAGGCATCTGGCAAACAAGAGTGGTCCTGGGGAAAAATGAGGGTGATGTTGAATCATTTGCTGGTGGGCAACGAAGATTTCCATCATTAGAGATCATCTCTGATGTGTGGGCACAATGCAACTGCAAAGACTTTTACCTGGGTAAACTGAAACAGGCTACAGGTGGAAGGGGAGGCCCTACCTGATGCAGTATCTCTGGCATTTGAGAGGTATGGGGGTGGAGGAAAATATGTAAGGACTGTGGAATTGAGTGGTTGTTGCTGAAAACAATGTTGGTTGATGCTTTGAAGAGAGAAAGTAACAGAGAGAAAATGAATTTTCAATTTCCAGGAAAAAATAACCTTGAATGTAAGAGCAGGTATCCTGGGATTCTCGTCCTATCCCTTGATGCTCTAGAAAGCTACGTCACCTAAGAGGGTTTCCCCAAATGACACTCTGGTCTATCTATGAATGATATCAAAATTTCTAGCTACTCAGCCAAATATATTAAAACAGGAAATCAAACTGTTTTATTCATCCTTATGAACCTAAGAAAACAGGAGACAGAGGAATCTTAGACTTTACAGCATGTGGGTTTTGTCAAAAAGATAGTTCCTCTGTCATGGGGGTTTACAGTTTTTCCCAATCCAATTAATTAGAATCTCACAGAAAAGCAAATGCTGTAAAATAAAAGACTCAAACATCTGGGACACCAGGCGCAATCCAGTAGAAAACACTCACGCAGTCACAGCTTGTGGATGGGAATTTTAAGAGCCTTTATCTCTAAGACCCACTGCTCAGAGAGAGCGTGGCTTCTTTCAACAGCTAGTACACAGGCAGGTTTAGGTGGTGGTTTTTCTTAGAATGCAATTTAGTGAGCCTTCTCCAATGCATTCATTCAATCAAAATATATTAATTGAATGTCTCTTTGGGGCCAGCCATAGTGTTAGGGTATAATGGTAAGCAAAGTCATTTCTGTACTCACAGAGCTTAGGGTCTAACTCCATTTCAAAAACTCCCGGCCCAGAAGGAGACAGTCATGGAGAGAACGTGACCCTGACAAGATATGTGACCATTAGTCAAGGGACAGAACCAGACTGAGGCACTTTCACCCTCTTTATTCCCTCTTAAGGCTCTCCATTGGCCAACCCAATCAGAGTCCAGAGGACCAAGGAGCCCCACTGATAGAGTTCATACAGATGAGCTACTGAGGGCACTGGGCAGGAGAAGGAAGCAGAGAAGACCTGGAGGGACAATGGAAGACAGTCAGCACACAGTCATGACCCAGCGATGATCAATATCTGTTATCTCAGCAAAGTACTCCCCTCTAGCTGGCTACATTCAGCCTCCAGGATACTCTCATGGTGTCCTTTGTATGTAATTTTTCTCTCATTTAACTCTGAATCAAATAATCTCCTCCAATCTATTATATATGACCAGTGTTGTCTTTCCATCTAGGAAGTTTTTGTCTTCCTGTGTAGCTTCTGGATATATAATGCTCACTCCCCTTCTCTTTCTATGCGATGAAGTTCTCTGGAGCAAAATTATTCCCTTCGAGAACTCTGGAATTCCTAAAAGATCATATTTAGTCTTCTGGTATGAAAATATTGATGGAGATAAAACCTGTTAAATCCCAATTTGACTGCCAATCTGTGTTCAGAGCCACTTTCAAATGAGAGCTCATGAGACTGTGAAAGAAAAGGTAGTCTGAAAATGGTATATACATGCCTAAAGGATAATGATGTATGATCAGAATTGTAACTATTAAACACTCACTCGGTACCACCGAGGAGAAGATTTTATAGCAAAGTATGACCTTGAGAGTAATGCAGCCTAAACTGAGGAGGATGCTGATGGTATTAACAAAAATGGTAACATTGGTACCTATCATTTTTCAAGTACCTACTAAGTGCCTGACATTACACTCAGCCCTTTATATGTATTAATCTCATTTAAAATTTTATTGGTCTGATTAATATTAATTTTATACACATCTCATTTAATATTCAAATTGATCTGATTAAAGAGGATTTTTACTTCATACAGCTTCTCACTCAATACTTACATTGATATTATTATTCCAGCATGTTTATACATATTACTGTATACATTGTGTACATTTAATCTCATTTAACACTCAAATAGATATTATGTCAGCATTTTTCTACATATAATTTTATGCATTTTTATACCTTTTATCTCATTTGATACTGAAATTGACAGTATCATTCCAGCTTTACAGCGCAAGGTACTGATGCCCAAGGAGTGTGAGGTATCGCTGAGAATCAAGAAGCTGGTAAGCACTGGAGCAAGGCTGGCACGCAGGCCTGTCTGGCCCCCGTGCTTCTTCTCTCGTCACCACAAATGAAAGGCCTCCCCCAACACTAATAGCCGACAAGCGAAGACTTTGGCCCAGACTAGGCGCTGTGCTATTTCTGTGTGCACTTTTTGCATTTGATTTTCACAACAACGCTACGAGGTGGGTTCTATTTTCAATTCCTATTTTGCAGAGCTCAAAAATGGCACCCAGACAAGTTATAGTAATTAAGGGAGACTTGTACTATCCAGACATCTGCTGGGAATCTGGCTAAACATAGAGGGTCTGGCGAGTTGCTACACTGGGGACGGTTTCATTCTTTCAGTGTTGATGAAGCAATGAGGTGACCTGCGACTGAGGGCTTAGCCTGGGTTAAGGAAGAAAGATGAGTTAGCAATGGTGAGGTGGCAGAAGGCCATAGGAAAGTAACTCTGTTTTCCTGAGGATCTTAGTCATTCAGAAAGAGAAAAACTAGCACTGGCAGGTACAAACCCTGAATTCTTAGAAATAGATTTTTTTTTAACTTGATATATCAGAGTTCTGTGATTATGAGTGACAGAAAGTGACTCTGGATACCTTAGCAAACAACAACAACAGCTCCAAAGAAGATAAAAGTGTAGCTGTTCACTTTACACAGAGAAAACATGGGCACGGGGTTTTGTAGGCTAAATAGTTACATGACTTAAAAATAGATGGAAGATTCTAAAGAAAGATTGTAAAGGTGAAATCCCAAATAGCTCCAGTGAGAAGGAAAAGGGGTGAAGTCAGCAAGGCGACACTGGCTCTCTGAAGGCATCGTGTCTTGAAAGGCTCAGTAACAAAGGCAGAGCATGTGATCAGAGAGACAGAGATGTGACATCCCACTGACCTGGAGGAATGCAAGGCTTTGGGGAAGGGGAAAGCCCAGAATTAATGCAGGCAACAGCCAAAGAAAAAAGACCAGGGTGCACAGCACATTTCCTGGGGAGTACTAAGAATGGAACTAACATTCATTGACCTTAATTGTTATAAGTTTGGCTTCTGGAGTCTGATGTAGCTGAGTTGGAATCTACCTTGTGTCTTAGACTAACCTAGTGACTTTAGACAGGCCCTACTTCCAGATGGAGCTAACACCCTGTTTTCTTCAAGTCTTGGTTCATACCATCACCTTTTCAGTGAGGCTAACCTGACTATCCTATTTAAATCCTCTCCCTCCTCTCCCCAGCTCCAAGACTTTTAATCTCACTTTCCCTGTTCCACCCTTCCCTTTCCACAGGACTTATCATCTCTTCTCATACTAAACAAGTTTATTATTATTATGTGTAGTGTATTGTTTATTGTGCAACCCAACCCACCACATACAATAAGGCTAAGATGTTTGCTGATTTTGCCCAAAAATATATCCCAACTGCCTAGAATAGTACCTGGCACACTGTAGTGCTTAATAAATACTTATTGAATGAATGAATGAAGTTCCTTAATCTCTCTGTCTTGTCTGTAAAATGGGGACAATGTTCACTGTGTCTTATGGATATTAAATGAGATGATGCATGCAAAAAACACCCAGCTTAGTGCCTGGCAAAAAATAGTCAATAGATGTAGGCAATTATAGTGCTTTTTATATCAATTAATTTTCTCATGTGATCCTGTTAACTCTGAAAAGTAACATCTTGCTGATGAGGAAAATATAATTTATAGAGATAAAACCAGTTGTTAGTTTGATCTAACATCAGAGAGGCTTCATTTGTGGGAACAGTATAAAGAGAAGGCTAGAAGAGAGGCAAAGGTATTCATGTTCCATCTTTTTCAAGCCTTTTCTAGCAAAGGATGGTTAGCCCCAGACTAGCACAGGGATAGAATTCCAAAAACAGTGATCAGATGTATGTTCAGTGAACATTTTACTTCCTAATGTGGTGATCACTAGAAATCATGTTGGTTCACTAGGAGGTATTTGTACTACATAAGTGCATTTCCTTCCTTGATAATGTTACTGTGATAATAGAGGAAAGCTATAGGCCAAGCACAATGTATCTTGATTTCAACAGAGTATGTAACAAGACCCCTTTTAGACTTTATGCATAAGACAGTGAAATGTAGGTTCACTTGTTGGATTTATCACTTGGACCAAAGATCAATAAACTTTTTCTGTAAACAGCCAGACAGTGAATATTTCAAATTTTGCTGGCCATATTGTCTCTGTCAGAACTATTCAGTTTTGCCATTGTAGTGTGAGAAAAATAGACAGCCATAAACAACATATAAACAAATAAGTGTAGCTGTGTTCCAATAAAACTTTATTTACAAAAAATTGCTGCTGGCTGGATCTGGCCCATGGCTGTAGTTTGCCATTTCCTGGCCTAGATGGTGGAATGGCTATAATCCTAAGTGTGCCACGGACTGAACTGGCAAACAGTCTCTATTGCAATGATATGAGAATAGGCTGACTACATTTATGAGTGATACAAAGCTGGGAGAAATATCCAACATGATGGATGACAAAGTCAAAATTTTAAATTAGGCAGAGACACCAAAACTACCAGCCCAAATTAATGTGATATAAGTTCATGCCTAAAAGTATATTGTTCTTTGATTAACAAAGCATCATCAGTAATGAAAATAAGCTACATTCTATCTATCAACACAATGAAGGGAGAAAACTGCCTTTGGCAAAAATTGCTCAGAAATGATCTGGGGTCGGCCATATGCTCCACTTATTATTCATTCACTCGTTCATTCATTCACTCACTTTAGTTTTCAGCAACAAGTCCCACCTGCTTACTAGGCCCTATGCATAGTGCTGGAGTGGTTTTGATGATAAATAAAATAGTCTCAGTCCTTAAAGACACATAATATAACCTATTAGACAAGGAAGATGTCCCTTTATTCATTCATTCACTTATTTGTTTTTTCAAAAACTAAATATTGCAGCCAACAATGTGGCAGGGCCAGATCAGGGTGTGGGGATGACAAAGGCAAATGAGATTTAGTCTTCGCCTTTGAGGAACTCTGAATATAATCTAGGAGATACATTTTATGTAAACAGATCAATTACAATACAGCATGGTACATGCTGTTTCAGAAACATGAATCGAATGTGTGAAAGCAAAGAAAATGAAACAGCTAATTCATTCTAGAGGATTCCATGAAACCCTAACATTTGAGCTGTTTCTACAAAGTGGATTAGGAGTTTTACTATCAGATGTTGATATACTGTTTAATGTCTGAAAGACTTTTGTGCCTGGTTACAAACAACCACAAATACTGTGCTTTGTTTTGATGTTCCATTTACTAAAATCATTCATTAGATCATAGGTAAATTTTTTAAAACAACTCTTTTGGTAATGTAAACATTGCTTACAAATTTTATGAACCTCCAGTAGAGAAATTAAGCTACAATTACAAGCGTAGTCTCTTAGTTGGGTTTTCTGCAGAAGCACTCCCTGATCCGGGTTCAAGTGTGCACAATGTGGTTGGGAGCTGTAAGGGATGGAAGCGGGGGGCAGTAACTGGAGAATCAGTCCAGGTAAGGAGAGTCAGACCAGAAGGGATATGTTATCAAGCCAGCTACCATAGCTGGTGACTGAAACAATCTCATGAGGAAGCTGTGGGAAATGATGTAAAGTCATACCTGGAAGTTATCCTGGCCAAGGGGCAAGGGAACTGAGGTATCTATACTCCCACACCTGTCAGTCACTGGGTAGGGACTGTCACAGGATAGTGATAGGGGTAGTTAATTCCAAGGCACTTCCAGTCTACCCTGTGCACATGTGCGGGTGGGTTCTGGAAGCCTGCGGACAGCCCAATGACAAAGATGTAGTGCAGTCTGCCTGGAGTTGGGCTGGAGAGCATGGAAATGGGATTCTGAGGGAACATGGGTGAAATACCAGCAGCAGCTGCTACATGTACTATGTATGAGTCTTGAATATTTCAGACACCTTCAAGAGCAGGCAAAATATACAGGCATATAATGCTTACAAATGTACTAAAACTTACTCTAAAACAGCAACACCAAGCATTCCATTCATTGCTTCATTATATTTGTCTTTGTACTTCTTACTTTCTAGGGTTATTCCTAGGTAGCTTTTATTTCTTCTAGGGTTTTCACTGTAATATTTTGACAATATTTCCTGGTTGTAGTTATTATGCTATACCCAAGTAAAAGGAGAACTTCTCAGGCCACTTGAGGTTAACGATCACCTAAAATAATTCAAGCCTGGTCATAAGACTGAGTAAAGTCCATTCATTATATCCTCAAGATAGAACTTTCTAGATCCACCCTTTCACACCGGGCTTACTTTTTGGCAACTTGGGGATAGCCTCGCAAACTGTGTACTTTGAATGTCGTGTTTGGCTAGCATTACACCTCTTTGCCTCTTAGTGCTGTCACTTTAATTTACTGATCTTGTCTATTAGCATTATTTAAAATGTACAAATTTCTGTTTCTATTTTATTATAATTTCTACAGCTTTCTAGAGGTTTCATCTCCTAGGAGATGAGCAATTGGGTCTGGGTACTTAGCATGCCTCTTAAGGACTTTGAGCTAATTAATCATTTTGGAACACTGACTTGAACCCTCCTCCTACTTGGCCATTATGCATGACCATCAGTATGATCTGTCCTGCCTACACTTTGAACACAATATACTTCGTTATTTTTGGAACCACTTGACTTATGCACACTTATCTAGTTTATTCTTTCTTAATTGCACTGATAGAAGCAAGTACAGATTTCTATTTTGCGTGCAGACAAATACTTGATCAAAGAATATAAAAATATTTGGTTCTATGGGAAATGGAATGTTTTGTGATAAGAGCACAGACCCTGGAGCCAAATGGCCTGGCTTCAAATTTGGGGTACCCCACTCACCAGCTATGTAACCTTGAAAAGGTCACTTAACCTCTTGGTGCTGGGCAAAGGTGCGTCAGTTACTGCCATTAATGAGCCATTTTTAGCAATGACAGAACTATGCTATTTTAAAATTGTGAGTTCACACTTTATATCCCTCAGTATAACAAATTTGTTTGCAATATTCCACTTTTTAGCAAGTGAGAGTTTCTTGATTACTAAGATTTTATCTTATATTGACAGCAGAAAGGGGGATGGAAATGGAGGACACAGAAGTTCAGAGAGAACACTCTGTGGAAAGGCAGAGTAGGAAAGAGCATGCTGTGAGATAGATAATAACAAGAATGGGGGGACTGGTGTGATCCTTGGACTCTGGAGCTGCTTCCTCTTACCTCCTTGACCAACGTGAATCCCATGACGCTACACTTTTATAACACCTTGCATCTCTCCTTGTACTACTGATCACAGCTGCAATTTTACAATTATTTGTGTGGCTCAGATGTCTATGCCTTCCATTAGACTGTAAGCTCCAGAGGACAGGAATGTATTAGGGCGAAAAACAAACAGATGCAAAAACCAAGATGGATTACTCGGAAACCACAAGTTTTGTTTGTTTGTTTGTTTTTGTTTTGTTTTTTCTCATTCAGCTAACATGTAGTTGGATGTTTGGGAGGCAGCCTTGCACACAGTGACCAAGGAACCCAGGCTTCTTCCATTTAGTGTTTCTACCAATACCTGGGTCATGAACATCCTTCTCTGGATCTGCTACATTTGACCAGCAGCTGAAGGGAGAGAAAGAAAGGAGGCTCATGCATGGAGAGTTTTAATGGCTAGCCCTGGTGGTAGTATTCCTCATGTTGACCTATTCTGATGTGGCTTGAGCTACAGTATTTGGTGTTTTCGTGAGTGCTTTATTTCATTTAGCATAATGTCCTCAGGGTCCATCCATGTTGTAGCATGTGACAGGATTTCCTTCCTTTTTAAGGCTGAGTAATATTCCATTGTCTATATATGCCATATTTTGTTTATCCATTCATTCCTCAATGAATATTTGGGTTGCTTCCAGCTCTTGGAATATACGTAACACTACTGAATTATACTTAAAAATGGTTAAGATGGTTTTAAAGAAAAAAAAAGTGATGTAGCTGGGCACCCTCTAGCAGTCCACCCCATAGTGATGGAACCTGAGATGGAATGATCTCCTGGACTAACAGTGGATAGAGATCTGATCTACCCAGGCTCCATATTTCTTGTTCCTCCCTTATGGGCAATAATAGTTTTAAAAGACTACTTCCAAGATGCCGAAGTCCTTACATGTCTGATGGTCTCCTTTTGCTGAGAGGTCTGCAACATGGGCTATTAAGCACTCTGGATTCAGAATGTAAGGGCCCCACAGTGCTGGCATTCCAACCCTCCCAGAATTTCCAAGAGCTCCACTTCCAAATCTCCATTCACTTCCTCTGATACATTCCCCATTTGTGAATATGCAATACAACTTGTGATTAGAAGTTCTGGCACTGAGATCAAACAGACCTAGGTTTCCAGACTGGCTTCTGCACTCACAATCTGTGTGTTTCAGGAAGTTAATTACTTTGCTTGAGCCACAGTTTCCTTGGCAGTGAATTAAGACTAATGTAAGTTCTCTCTTGGATATTTTCACCAGATCCACTCTCTATACATCCGAACCAACCTATACGGCAGACCAACCTATACGGACTATACCAGTGGTTCTCAACTGGGACAATTTTGCCCCCTCAAGGGACATTTGGAGATATGGAGACATTTTGGGGTACCACAGCTGAGGAAGTCGCTATTAACATCTAGTGAGTAGAGGCCAGAGAGGCTATGAAACATCCTACAGTGCACAGGAGGGTTTCTTCACAACAAAGAATTATCCAATCCCAAATATCAATAGTGCAGAGGTTGAGAAACGCTGGGCTACACCAATAGGTTCTCTGCTCCTCTGGCTCCTGGTTGGCATCGGCCCATGGGGAGCCCTAGCAGAAATCAGGAGGGAGAGGAGTATGAAGTCAGGCTAGTCATTCCCTTTGCTCTAATTCAAAGGGGTTGCCTTGGGTTGGCTGTGTCCCTCCCCGTAGGCCCCTGCTCCACTCAAAGCAGGCTTTTCTCCTTCTGGGATCTAGCAACTGCTGCCTGGGCTCATTTCTTTGGCCTAAGGGTGGTAACAGCTCTGCTGATACTGGCCCCAGGGAACCACACTTCCTTTTGAGGCTCCTTTGTACCTTGCCACATCTTTGTAAATAGTCCCCTTTCAAATAAACCCTCTTCAAATTATCTTAATTTGATGATCTGTTTCCTTTTGGGATTCTGGGTGATATCAATAACAACCTCTTAAGGCTATTATAAGATTTCAATGAGATAATAGATAGAAACCTTTGGCATGATGTGAGGCATGCTGTGAATGTTCAGTAAATTACAGCCTTCTCACAGTTCCACTCTGGGCCTTGCTGTTACCTTGGGTTCTCTGGACAGATGACCCTTCCTTCATATGAGCCACCTGAAAATTTTTCTCCCTTTTTAATTTGCAGCATACTGGGATCTTAAGAGATCTTTTTTTTTTTACAGCTATGCTCTAGTGTCTAGAGACAGCCATTCTGCTGCAGAGCTCAAATATGGCATTAAAATATGCTATGAGTTGGGAAAACTTTGCAGAAATTCCAGGCCTGTCTCTCCTCTCAGAATGCAAGACATTATTTGTCATCCTGTCACATAAATTTGGAAGCAATGTCCATGCTGGCCTTTTTGTCTCTGGGTTTCCTGACTCAGTAGTAAGAATGGATGAGCCTGATTTTTATTGCTGGTGACAGGAGGAGAAAGGTTGGGCTCCAGCCTCTGCAAGTAAGGTTGGATGAGATTCAAACAAGGCAAGTGAAATCACCATGCCCCTGCCCAAGAGAACATGGGGCCCTGGGCAGATTCACTGCAGGTAAAATGCAAGACCAGACTCCAGCCATAGAGTCTGTTTGAGAATATGTGGGAACTACTGGGGCAGCTCATTCAGTCAGTCACTCATTCATTCCATATATTGATATTTGAGAGTAACTCCGGCTCTTTCTCATTTAAGTCTATTCTATGACATCACCCTGAGTACATAGAACAAAAAAGTTAAAGGTAATAGTCACATTTTCATCCACTGTCTCATCCAGATCTTTTGAAAGCTCGATGTGGGGGGCGTTCCTATTGGCCCATTTTAAGGTGAGGAGACTGAGACTTGGAGAAAGTTATTTGCCCAAGCTGCATGATGGTGAACTAGGATTCATAAGCAGACAAGTAGACTCTAGAGTCAGATAGACCAGCCTGATCGTAGGAAGTTACTTTGCTGACCCTCTGTCCTCTATAACACCAGGATTATGATGAACCACCCCACTGCCTGGCCCATGGTCAATGCTACGGCTGGCAGCTAGCACCATTATTAGGAAGTAAGGAACTTTGAGTCTGGCATCCCTGAGTTACGATCCTGCTCTGCTTCTAAACAGCTATGTCCCTCAGGCAAATCATTTGACCTGCCTGGGCTCAGTTCCCTCATGTGCCAAGTGGAGGATAGTAATGTCTGCCTTACATGGTTGTGGTGAGAACTCCACAAATGCAGAGGTCTCCGAAGTGGAGCGTGCGCACTCTGAGGTGGGATGCAAGAAGAAGGTATCAGAATTTTGATCTCTAGCTTATTTAATTCACTTCAAAATAAAAAAGGAAATGAAGCTTTACTCATATTATTGTATGAATAGACGCTTGACACCCATATTTGATCTGTGTGTCAGCTCTTTTCTTTCCTCTACAACGCAGATTAGCTGCTAACACATTCACTTGCTTTGATCAAATTCATTCATTCATTTGCTTTGAGCAAATTGCCTTGTGTGGCAATTGATGTGAGACCAGGTAAACGGATTTAAGGATTATAATAACCAGTTTTTAAGCAAATGCACAAAAAGGACAAGTGACTTTTAAAAAATCCTGCTAGGGATCTATTTCAAAACATGCTAACAAGGTAAGTATAAATGAGCACGCAAAAAATGATAGAATTCACCTTTCTTCTACTTCGTTAAGGTTTCCTCACGGGCTATACCATGATAGGTAAAGAAAATGATAATATAATCTGAGCTGACAAAACATCGCCCCTCACCCATCCAAAGGAAATTATCATAAAATGGTTTATAATATGGATTTACAACAACTACTATTAATCACAATTTTTTCTCTACGTTTATCTTGTGCTTGGAGACGTTAGCTAATAATAGTACAAGGCTACCACAATTAGCAAGACATTAAATATTATTTATTCCAAGTTAGTTTCATTCTTTTAGAATTTCTCATTTTGTGTATGTTTTATAAGGTACTCAGAAAGCACCATCTGACACTGTGTAAGCAACTAATCAAGCGTAATTATATTGGTGATATGTGCTTAACATCATTTTTGTTGGTGGGGTGTACAATTTAAAAAGCATGGAGGGACTTCCCTGGTGGCACAGTGGTTAAGAATCGGCCTGCTAATTCAGGGGGCACGGGTTCGATCCCTGGTCTGGGAAGATTCCACATGCCGTGGAGCAACTAAGCCCATGCGCCACAACTACTGAGCCTGCACTCTTGAGCCCGTGAGCCACAACTAGTGAGCCCACGTGCTACAACTACTGAAGCCCGTGTGCCCTAGGCCTGTGCACCGCAACTACTGAGCCCACACACCACAACTACTGAAGCCTGTGCACCTAGAGCCTGTCCTCCGCAACAAGAGAAGCCACCGCTATGAGAAGCCCGCGCACCACAACGAAGAGTAGCCCCCTCTCGCCACATCTAGAGAAAACCCACACGCAGCAACGAAGACCCAACACAGCCAAAAAATAAAAAACTTTTTTAATTTTAAAAATTTTTTTTAAAAATTAAAAGAAAGTTTTTAATTAAAAAAATAAAAAGCATGGAGACCCCTGAGCTAATGTATATAATAATAAAGTCATTAATTCAAAAACTTCCATGTAGTAGATGCTCAATAAAAAGCAACTGTTATTATTAACAATTTCCCACTTATTGAGCACATACCACATATGATTATTTTTCAACTTAAAAAAACTTTATTATGGAAAATTTCAAATACCTAAAACATAGAATGAATTTACGACCCGTTATGTACCTTTATCCAACTTTGGCAATTATCATTTTTCCGACCCTGTTTTATCTCTTCCCCTATGTATCTTTCTGGAATATATTAAAGCAAAGTCCACATCATTTCACCCACAAATAATTCTGTATGAACCTCTAACTGATAAGGGCTTTTTGTTTAAACACCTCACCATTACCACACCCAAACAATCATCAGTAATTCCTTTAATATCACCTACCATGCTGTTATTATTATTATTATTATTATTATTATTATTATTACTATACTTTGAAACTGCAAATATGATTGGATCCCTCCAGCATCACCCCATCTCCTTCATGACCACGTCCACACGCCTCACAGAGGCCAAAACACACAGCACGACTGGCCCCTGCCTGCCCGCTCCTCTTTGCCCACCACACTCTCACTCAGGCACCCTTTCCCAGTTCCTTAAACAGCACCCTCAGTCCCTCCCCATTCAGTGCCCATTCAGTGTTCCCTCTATTTGAATTGCCTGTCCCGCTGCTCTCCCTGTCAGCTCCTTTTCAACCTTCAGGTCTCAGCTCTAAGATCCCCTCTTCCCTAAGTAGGCCCCCAGTTGGCTGCTTTGTTCTTCCACTAAATAATGTTCACGTGTTTCACACCACTCATCCCAAAGTCTAGGTTTGCTCCTGTCTCCTTCATTTGACTGGGAGGAACACAGTCTGTTACAGTCACCATTTTCATCCTGAAGTTGAGCTCAGCTCAGTGCTGAGCAGAAGGTAGCAGCCAACACATCACTGAAGACTGAAAGGACGAGTGAAGCCATGGTCTTGCCCTGCCTCCTTTTCCATTCCTATCTCCTCTTCCAGCGTCTGCTCTTCCTGCTCCTTCGACCTATAAGGTCTTCCTCTTCCCTCTCAAGCCACCCCCTGTCATTCCACGTCACATCCTACCCACTCTTCAAGTTCAGATACAGCGTGACCTCCTCTGGGAAGCCCAGACTGCTTCTGTGCTCACTCCCTGTGCTCACTTCCATCACCAAATTCATCGTATCATTCATGTGTCTCTCACCCTCACCACACTCTGTGTCCCTTGAGAACTGGGATGGTTAAATTTACAGGTCATCTTGACTAGACTAAGTTGCGACAAAACATTGTTTCTGGGTGTGTCTGTGAAGCTGTTTCCAGAAGAGATTAGCATTTGAATCCACAGACTGAGAAAAGAAGATCTGCCCTCACCAATGCAGGGTGCAGGGGGAATCATCCAATCTACTGAGGGCACGACCAGAAGAAAAAATCAGAGGAAGGGCAAATTTATTCTCCCTTCTTCAGCCCGAACGTTCATCTTCTCCTGCCTTTGGACATTGGCTCTCCTGGTTCTCAGGCCTTTGGGTTTGGATCAGAACTACACCACTGGCTTTCCTGGGGCTCCAGCTTACAGATGGCAGATTGTGGAACTTCTCAGCCTCCATAATTGCATGAATCAATCCCTCATCATAGATCTCTTTGTGGTTGTCCATGTATATCCTATTGGTTCTGTTTCTCTAGAGAAACCTGACTAATACAAGTATTAATACCCTGTCCTGTACAATGTCTGGAGCTCAGTGCCTAGGACATTTCCATAAAGGTGTTAGGACTGCATAAATCAATCAGCCAGGAGTAGTAGGAAGGTAAAGTTAAGCCTGAAGGGCCAGGAAATAGAGAACAAGTAATGGGGATCAGTGGGTCTCAAGGACATAACAGGATGTCATACCAGGAAGGTTTGGATCAGTAGACGAGATCCAAGACCCTGAACAAGTGAGATGGTTCTGGGTTTCCATTTAAGGAGATGCCAGGTGTGATCTCAGGGTGATGGCAACCCTTTAAGTAAATATAGAATAATCTGAATATAAGCTCCAATAGGAAAAAGCTTCCCTAGGGGAGGGATTTTGATCTGTACCATTCACTGCTATACCTGTGCCTGCTATATAGTAGGTGCTCAAAACAAAGATCTCTTGGATGAATAAATGAATGGATAAATGACCAGCGCTGGCTGAATAAAAGGCAGGGATGTGAACTGGATATGAGTAGAGACAGGAAAGCAGCTGTTTCCTCACTACCCCTCAGAACCACCTAAGGGAAAAGACCCAAACCTGCCAACCCTGTGACGATCAATACCATGCCTATCTTATTTAATCTTGTCTTTCCAATGCCCAGCAGAGCCTGGCACCTAGTAGCACTCAATAAATCATTGTGGAACAAATGATTCTTTCTGTGAAATGGAGGCTAATATTACTTAGCTTGAAATGAATTAGGATTCTCAACACTCTTCAAGTCTTCGGTGAAAATTCTGTATTAGTTCAATCTCTAAGACTTTTTTAGCCCTGTTTTTAAGAGTGTTGAATCAATTCCAACTTATCAGTCAAGGTCAGATTTGTCACTGGAGCATCTGCTTGCTAATATGAGCATATTTGCATTTTGTTGAGCTTTCTATTTTTATTAGCTTGACGTACTAGCACATTCCAGGCTGTCTCCAGATCATGATATTGTCGTAAATGGGCCACCAATGCCTTGGGAACTACTGGTAGGTTGTCTTTGAGAAAAAAGGAGAGGTTCTGAAGACACAGATTTTACAAATACTGCATTAAGCAGAGAGTTCTTCAATGCAGGATTGCTCAGAGCCTTTGTTATGCTAATATGAACTTGTGATCCCCTGGGAGAGGGTCTCAAAAGATGGTAATCCCCACATTCTTTGTTGCTTAAACCCTATTTTTTAGGGCTTCCTTGGTGGTGCAGTGGGTAAGAATCTGCCTGCCAATGCAGGGAACATAGGTTCGAGCCCTGGTCTGGGAAGATCCCACATGCCGTGGAGCAAATAAGCCCGTGCACCTCAACTACTGAGCCTGTGCTCTAGAGCCCACGAGCCACCACTACTGAGCCCGCGTGCCACAATTACTGAAGCCCGTACACCTATAGCCCATGCTCCACAACAAGAGAAACCACCACAATGAGAAGCCCACACACCGCAATGAAGAGTAGCCCCAGCTCACTGCAACTAGAGAAAGCCCACGTGTAGCAATGAAGACCCAATGCAGCCAAAAATAAAAAAATAAAATAAATTAATTTTTTTAAAAAAAACTATTTTTTAGATATTTGATGAAACACCCAAAGGATGCCTATTCCAAGAACAGTTTTAGAAATGCTGTTTTCAAGAATACCGTATCATGAGGAGTTTTGCATTTTCTTAACCACTTAGTTTGCTAAAAATGACTGGTCTACCATAATGGAAGATGGTGTGCAAACTCATTCACACTACCTCATCCATTCCTCTTAAGAGCGGAAGCACCAGAATCAAAAGAGATTGGGTTTTGCTGTGAGCTTGACTTAGTACAAGTCTCAGCTCTGCTACTTAGCAGCTGTATAACATTCTGCAGATTAATTATCTCAGCCTCAATTTTCTCAACCATAAAAATAAAAATGAATACACAATAGACTACAGAACCATGATAGTAGAGGATGTCTTTGAAAGGGTATAGCAAGGTCTGACACGTAGTAGGTGAAATTTCATTCATGGAGTGTCAGGCACTGATAGAGAATCTGAGGGTGGAGCTATAAACAAAACAGACAAAAGTCCCTGTCCTTAGGAGATTCTAGCCCAGCAGAGCAAGAGAGAAACTTCTATAGAGTCTGGCTCCCTAGGTGATTCCAAGGGACAGCCAGAGTGGGCACCAGAACTCCAGGGCAACAGCAGGTGCCACTCATGGAAAGTCTATTGCCACATTCCTGGTGAAGGTGAGGAGGCTGTGAGTTGTCCTGTTACCAAGACCCACCTGACTATTGCCTCTGCATTGTGGCTGCATACCCAACAGGAGAGGGTGTCCTGAGCCCTCCTCTTCCCCACTATGACGGAAGCACATAACAGCAGAGCACCTGTGTGGCCTCATACTGGAGTGCCTTTGGACCCACATGCCAGGCAGCCCCATGGTGAGAGCCAAAGACACAAAATGAGACCAGTCAGGTCAAACCCATCTCCTCACCTGAATTATAAGATGAGCTCTCCATGTTTGATGCTGGAGACTGAGTCCATGGATCCCCGTGGGTGGCACAGCCAGGCCAGAGGCCTGTTGATTCTGAAGAGACTCATACAACTTTTTGAAACTGGTGGCATACGCCCCAGTGAGCAGCTGCTCAGTGCCCTGTTTTGTACTTCTGCCTGCCAAGGACGGTGCTAAATGATCCACTGAGCTGCCTGCATCTTCTCCATTACCTGCCTGCCTGGGAGATGGAGAAGTTAGTCTCTAATTGTGCTTGCTTTTCTTCCTCTGCTTGCACCCCTCCCACTGCAGAGCGCGTACAGGCATTAGGCATTTAATTGTGCATGCCACAATTCACTGTGCCCAGGGTGCAGGCAGGGGCTGCCGCCTCTAGCTTCTTCACTCTGCAAACTGAGCACACACCGGCTCCTGCCCTGCCCGCTTCATGAATCATAGTTCATCACGTTCTCATAATTGTATCATGTTGAAGGCTTGAAAGGGAGAGCCTAGCAAGCTCAAGAAGGAGGCGAAATATTTCGTTTATACCAAATGAAGAACACAACTGTGTGAACTTCCTTTGTGTATCAGTTAGCGGCATATGGTGAGAGCAAAATGCGCTAATAAAGTTATAAGGAAATATAAGGGTTAGGGAGACTGCCGCTTCCTCACGGGCTCAGGCAGGAGCGTATGCTGCTAACACTGCAATTTCCCAACAGATTGTCTGAACACCTGCAGACGCTCAACGACCCTCCTACTCTCAAGTACTCTCCTTCGTGTCTCTTTCAACAAGATCAGCTTAATTCAGGGAGAGGTACCGTGCTTAGGTTGGAGAGGCGATGTGACAAACAAGCTTTGACTCACATGCCGACCCCAATCAGTTGGGACCGCCTGGAGCGCTGTGTTGAGAAAGATTCTGAGGCTGCACTTGGGCTCAGTGGAAATGAGGACTGATTATAGGAGTTACACTCTTTGCCTTGAGAAAGGCACGGGGCAAGGGAGATGTCTGTGCACACATTTGGCATTTCAGCTAGTGAAAAGAGTCTTAACTGAGGAATTGAAGTGGTGTGGTCTTAGGGAAGTCATTCACTGTCCTCAGCCTCAGTTTCCTGATCTGTAAAATCAAGATGGTGATATTTCCTTTATAGGGTCATAGTGAAGATCAAATCCAGTGAAGTGTTTAAAACTGCTTTGGCAACCGCAATGTATTTACAAACAGACGGTAATGTAACTGCAACAATATCTACACTCAAACAACTGTGTGTGTGTGTGTATGTGTGTGTGTTTGCTTCGCTGACACTCTAGGGAAGGGTTTTTCAACCTCAGCACTGTTGACAGTTTGCACTGGATTGCGCTTCACAGTGGGGAACTGCCCCGTGCACTGCAGGATGTTTAGCAGCGTCCCTGGCCGCAACTCACTAGATGCCAGTAGCAGTCCCCAAGGACCAAAATGTCAGTCAAAATATCCCAGATACGGCCAAATGTCTGCTAGGGACAAAACTGTCCCAGAATCACTGGTCTAGGTCAGTAGCCTTCCCCTCTGGCTGCACATCAGACTCACCTGGAGAGCTTTTAAAACTGTATCAATGCCAGTTTCCAAGCCCCAAACAAGAGATTTTTACTTAACTGGCCAGAGTAGGTGGCGTGCCAGCACCTACCCCTAGGTGATTCTAACACTCACCCCAGAGTTGAGACCCTCTCACAAAGCTATATGGAACCCGTTCTGAGAGAACACAGGTTCTCCTCTCCTGCAAGCAAGAGGCTCCCCGGGCCTTGGCCATGTGCTCTTTCAGGGAAAGGCCAAGGGTCCTCCCAGAGGGAAATCAGGCAGACGGTTCCCCACACCCCAACCCAATATGCAATTTCCTTCCTCCATTCAATAACAAAAGTTCCATTTTTTAATGAGTATATGAACAATTTATCCTTTAACAGACGACTGAAGAATGTGATGGAGATCGTTAAACGTGATAGATATCCATGCTCGTCCATCTTAAAGCAACTTTTCAAAGACAATGAAAGCCCTAAGATCTCTTTGATAAAATGAAGCTAGACAGAAACATAGCAAGTAACATATGACTGAGTACAAATGGTAAAATTAAAGGCAAACGTTGTTGATGAGCTCACTAGAGCCTGAAGAATTGAAGCACAATATTAGCCTTGGTGGAAAATAACTTCATTTTAAATATGTCCTTCCTGCTACACGGCTTTCCTAAGGCTCTGAAAGCATTCTGTCTCTCTCAGCGTCTTGCTCTCTGTCACCAGGCATTTTCAACAGAATGAACAGAGAAGAGAGTTTGGGAATGAAAGTGAAGGATAATCGAAGTCCCGCCTTGATCTGTTGTTACAGCTGAATAGGCTGAGAGACAGACACTCCCAGAAGCCCTTCAGCCCCTGCGGCCTGCACAGCAGCCAGTGAATCAGTGTGTACTCGCTGAACACCCACCATAAATAAGTCACTGCATTAATCTCTCTGGGGGGTTCTGAGATGGATAAGACACAGAGCCTGCCCTCTAGGTGTGTGTAGTCTAGTTAGGGACCTATAAAACATAATCAATAATACTGAATAGTCTGAGTTTAGCTCCAAATGAGATTCCAAAGAGAGATACCGAGCTGGGGGGTTTCAGATGAAGCTAAGTGAAAATTGGACACAGAGGCAGGGCAATCCTCGGTCCCCGGGAATCATTTCTTATGGACTGATATGCAAGAGGGCTGTTGGTCTCCTGAATGAAGGAGGGACACATGCGGTGGAGAGTCAGGCAGCTGAGAAAGGCATGGCATGATGCCCACCTCCGCCTGGGACTCGGCAATCAGCGGTGTCCCTGCATAAGAGACAAGGGCATAACTAGAAGTAAAGGGATAAGGTATAGGCTCCAAGGGAAGGGCGGTCTCCCCACGCCTGCGTGGAGAGCAGTGGCTGAACCAGCAGGGAATTGGGAGCTGTGCAAAGAACGCGAAGTTCTTGCCCTTCACCCTGGGACACAGGCAGCCTCAAGGGCAGAGCTCTGTTTCCCAGAAGAAGAAAACGGGATCTCAGTATGGAGCAAGGATGTTGCAAGGATGTCCAGCTCTGGGCAGAGCAGCATGAGACTGCATGTGGGCCCATGTGGAACGCCCTCTGGGGACTCCTGGACATACTCGAGGTATTGATTAGGAATCTGTCAGCAGACATCTTCATTCTGAGCTCAGGGGGTAGGGAGCCCGGTGGTACCAGTGGGAAAACAGAAAGAATGACAACTAAGCAGAAAACACAAAGACTTGAACATCAGGAGAAAAGACTGTTTTGAGTATGTCTAATTGCAAACCTACATGTGAGGTAAGCATTGCTATAAATAGTCAGCACTACATGGGCTGAGACCAACAAGTCACTATGGCCAAGAGCCTGAAATCTCTCTTGACCAAGAAGGTTGTTCTTCAAGTGACATTTAACCCCAGGAGCCTCAGGAAGCCTGATTCAGCAGCTTGTGTGCCAGTGAGGGCTTGCCTGGGCCACATGAGGTATGGGGTGGGACTTTAGGACTGCTGCTGTTAATCCACTGCTTCATCCAAGCCCCGTTCCACTCCCTCCTCACAACCGGTCTCCTTGCCCCTAGAGCCTATGCTCCACACAGCAGCATAGAGTGGCCTTTAAAGCTGCAAGAGACCATGGTGCTGTCCTTCCCCTCTCATTTATAAAAAAATCCAAACGTCCTCCCATGCCCACTGGCCTCACAGGATCCACCGCGCCTGCTCCCCAGACTCATTCCCCAACTTCCTTGGTCTTGCTCACTTCCCTTCAGGGACAAAGGCTTTGTCCTAGACCTAGAACACTCTTAACTCATTTCATGCCCCAGGGCCTTTGTACTTGCTGCCAAGATATCATTCTTCATATATTCTCACGTTTGTTCCATCTCTTCATTCAGGTCTCTGCTCAAATATTATGTCCCCAGAGAGCTCTTCCCTGCCCATGTTCCCTAAAAGAGTGTCTATCCCGAGTGCTTAGGAGAGCACCTGCCATGTAGTGCACAAGTATGTATTAAATGAAAGAATGAACAACTCCTTCCCTAACTATGGGGCAAACTTCGGAGCACTCTAGGCCCCCTTTTGAAGACCTGGCTTTGGAAGCCACGAACATGCACTTCATGATTACAAAGTCCCCAAGACTAACTAAATGGTCCTCTTCTGTTTGTCACCCTCACATCACCTGATACATGTCCCCATCCCATCCCAGCATTCATCAACACTGGTGACTTACTATCTATTTTTGTTTACTTAGGTTTGCTTCTCTCTGCCCACATGAATATCGGCCTCCTGACACAAGGGTTGTACCTGATTTGTTTATTGCTGTAACCCTAAAGTCAGGCAAAGAATAGGCGTTCAGTAAATATTTGTTGGCTATCCATCCAGCTAAGGCAGGATTTTCTTGCACCTACATTTTTTCGGGTAATATTTTTACCCCAGGGCCAAATCTTACATTTACTAAATTAATTAAATATCACTGCACTAGATTCAACTCCTCATTCTAGTCCACTGAGATCTTCGTGATCCTGATTCTGTCATTCAGCATAACACTGTCTTGGCCTGTCTGCAGAAACTTTATAAAGCTGCTACCCACATCGTTTTCAAGGCAGAGATGGCGGTGGTGGGCAAGCCCCTCCCTCTTCTGGCCTCCTCGCTGTCCTTGCTGGCCAAGTTGGGAAAATCAGGATATAGCCTCACCTCCCTCCTGTGCATGTCCAGCCTCCTCTACCCCACACCCAAGAAGGAGGACTACAGAACAGACCACAGGCTCAAGAACAGGCTAGACCACATTTTGAATCCCACCTTCTCCACTTCCTACCTTGTAAATTTTGGCAATGGTGATTCTCTTTGCCTCCTTGCATCTGGTACATAAGACAATAATTCCTACCCCTAGAGTTGTTGTGAGGACGGAACACAGTAACAAAGTACGCAGTACCACACCAGGCATTTGACGAATGCATCATCTACGTGCATTTAAAAAACAAACAATTTGGAGGAAGAGGGAGGAGAATGAAACCCAGATATTTCATTGAGTCTTTTCAAGCCAATGGAAAAAAAATCAGCACATCTACAAATTAGTTGCCAGTCAGAGTTCATGTGGACAGCTGTGGTCATTGTTTAACGTTCCCCTTAAAGTCCCCATGAGTCCATGAACTTGAACACACAGGACCGCAGGGCTTATACAGGGGGCAGCAGGGGGCTATGTAGGGACACAGGTAGCTACATGGACCCCAGATGGCAGAAGGAAGGCCCGTGGCTCCACACGCTCTCCACACTACCTTCCTCACAGCACCAAAGCAGTATGTTCATCCAGCTGGCAGTTTTGCATCTACCTCACGCTCATTTAAATAATGGGGCAGACTGTAAAGTTGGGGAGATAATCATAAAAAGCTCAGGGAAAGTATGCAAATAGAAAACTCTACAAACTCAGAGGAGGCTGGGAGAACAAACATAATCAAGAGCATTATCAACACGCCCCAGGTGTGCAGGCGCTGGGAGCCTGAGGGGAGGGGAGCACATTCCAGGAGGGGAGCGGGTAGCCCCCACCGCTCCACCCTGAATCCGGTACCCATTTTTATTTATGGACTTGCTCTCTCTCGAGCTCCTGAGAATCCTAGAAGATGGAGCTCAAGCGCATTTTAAGAGTGGAGGAAAGTGGAAGTTAGATGTTTCCCATAATGTGTTATTCTCGATCCTGGTTCCTTAATACCCTCATCCTGATGAGACAGCCAGAGATGCATTAAAAATGATGCCAGCATCATCACCCCTCTGCTCAAAACCCTCAGTGGCTTTCCCCTCACTCAGAGTAAAGCCAAAGCCCCCACCCAAGGCCTCCAAAGGCATGCCCAAGGCCTCCAAAGGCATCCCCTATCCCTCTGACTTCACTCTCTGCCTCCTTCTCTCACTCCCCCCAGCCACACCCTGCTTCTTACAGATCACTGGACACACGTGGGGCTCTCATTTCAGGCCTTTGCTCACCCTCCCTCCCCTCTTTCAACCTCAGCTAGAAGCTCTCAGTCTCATGGAGCCTTTCTCTGTCTAGGCAACCCTCCTCCTCAACTCTCCCGCTGCCTGCTTTGCCTTTGTTGGCACTCATCACCTTCTGATATGGCTTATATCTTGCTTCCTTCTTTGATTTATAACCTCAGTCTCCTAACTATTAATAGAATGTAAGCCAGTGACAACAGGGCTTTTTGTCTGTGTGTCCACTGATATCTCCCCAGTATTGTCAGCTCTACCTGGTACGAGGTAGGGGCTCAATCTAAATTTGTTGGATTAATTTTTTGTTGACTAAAGCTACACACATCTTTATTTTGAGTCTTCCTTTCTCTTCCCCTTTTTCTATCTCGTAGAGTTGCCAGGAAGTCCAAGGGAGCTAATTCTTTTTTTTTTAAGATTTTTTTTGATGTGGACCATTTATTTTTTTAATAGATCTTTATTGGAGTATAATTGCTTCACAATAGCGTGTTAGTTTCTGTTGCACAACAAAGCAAATCAGCCATATGTATACACATGTCCCCATAGCCCCTCCCTCTTGAGCCTCTCTCCCATCCTCCCTATTCCACCCCTCTAGGTCATTGACCTTGTTACAATATGGCTTCTGTTTTATGTTTTGGTTTTTTGGTCGCAAGGCACGTGGGATCTTAGCTCCCTGACCAGGGATCAAACCCACACCTCCTGCACTGGAAGGCAAAGTCTTAACCACTGTACCGCCAGGGAAGTCCCTAAGGGAACTAATTCTTGATGAAATTACTTACTGCATTGCACCTGGTGCATGATACATACTTAACAAAGGTTGGATGCCCTAATTATTGGGCAAGTTTCACTTCGGTGTAAAGTGAGCTTTAGGATCAGAGCCTTCCTCATTGTGGCACCCAAGGAGAAATTGTGTAAAGACAGTGGTACAATTTGGCTCTATTCTCACAAGAAAGAAGGAACTCGGAGCAGGGTCCAGCCTGCTGGTGGAGCCCTCGGAGTCAGGCAGAAAGAGCTGGGATGGCAGAGGTGGAGAAGTCACAGAGAGGCTGGCTCACCCCACCCTTCAAACCATCCCAACAGCGATGCCGGCAGACACATGCATCTTGGTTACAGCTAACTATGGATGACTTTGCCCTCTGCCCCCCAGGGAAAATAATTTCCATATCACCCAAGTAATCAAGGTTCCTGCTGTAGCCAAACAACAAGGATTGACATGGCCAATGAGTTGGGCCATATTGCCAAAGGGTGGCCAGTTGCAGGCCCTAAGAGCTGAGGACAACAGAGGAAGCCCGTAAGTGGACACCAGCCCCATTACTGACACCAGCATTATAAATAGAGCCTTAAGAAGCCACTGGGCCTCTTCTTGGATTGGCCCCCACCCACCCTTCCAGCCTCATCCAATGAGACTCTCCCTCTCCTTGGAATGCCTCTATATCTGAGTCTGAGACACAACTTTCCACTCCTTCTCTTTCTCCCTCTGGTGAATGTTACTTCCTGGCTTGCCTTCCAAGCACCTCCACTTACATCCTCCAGTGGCCCTGGGCACATCACTTCCCAGAAACAAGCCCATCTCCTCTCCTCATCATCCTCAGTTCATCACCACTTCTCTGTTTTCAGGCCCTCTGTCAAGGACAACAGTGGATTCCACCAGTCACACCCACAACACACTCTCCAGGAGTCTGCAGGACCGGTGTCTGGCCTGGCCTGAGTGCTCCTGTAGAACTCAGCTCAAAAGCATCTCTCCAGAGAGGCCTCTGCTGACCACCGTGTCTGCAAAGCATCCCCTCTCCCCATCACTCTCTATCTGTATCCTCATGATCTCGCCAATCCTCAAAGTGTGGTCCCTGGATTAGGAGCAGCAGCATCAGCCAGGAAATTGTCAGAAATGCAGAATCTCAGCCTCACCCTAGACCTGCTGAGTCAGAATTTGCATTTTAACAAGATTCCCTGTCACCCATACGCACATGAAAGTTTGAGAAGCACTGTTTAAAGCACTTCTCAAAGCCTGTAATTGTCTAATCTGTTTAGTAATTTAGTATTTAGTAATCACCTATCTCACTCCAAACTGAAAGGTAAGATCCATGAAGGCAGGGACATTGTCTATCCTATTTATCATTGTATTTCCAGTGCCTAGCAGCTGATACATGGTAAGTATCAAATAAATATGAAATAATAAATAAATGAATAAATGAATGACTGCATTTTCAAAGTTTCTTCAAACTCTAATGTTTGGTGATCAGTGGTTTTCTCTTTCTAGTTCATTTCCGTCTTCCTATTGCCCAAATTGGGCTCACATGCCTCCATCAAGCACTTACTCAGCAACTTCTGGATAGGATGTTCTATGCTGAGCCCTGAAAATAGTTAAAAGGTAGTATCTGCACATAAAAATCACATAGTTTAAAAGATTCTGGGAATTCCCTGGCGGTCCAGTGATTAGGACTCCATACTTCCACTGCAGGGAGGACTGGTTCGATCTCTGGTTGGGGAACTAAGATCCCACAAGCCAGGTGGCATGGCCAAAAAAGAAAAAAAAAAAAAAGCTTTACCCACAAGAAACAACTTCAGTCTTTCATCTGATTACATCTCCAGTTTCTAATCCCCCATCTATCTGACACTAAGCAGTAGGTACATTTTTCCATCTTTGGTGGCCAAACAATTCTCCACTTTCTCTCCCCATGGGCTTGTATTTTTCTGACTGGATATCTGGATATTTTGTTCACACTCATCATTGGAGCATTTCCTGCTTCTCCATTACCCATGAGCCTTTATCCAGTTACTGAACATATGGCATCCAGTCCTGCCTCCAGCAGAAAACACCCCCATGACCACATATGCAATAGCCACCATGTTTCTCAGGAACTTCAGCCTTCACACTTGAGTGTCCTCATTTACCCACTTTGCATGGCAGACTGCCTGCCTTCAAACCCTGGAGAGCTTTGTTTTATGTCTAACTTTAACCATAACTTCCTTGTTTTCCCTTAATTAATAGTTTTCCCCCCTATGTCGAATATGCTCTTCTCCTTCCCTCCAAGGGGACTCCTCTTCATCCTTAGAGACTCAATTTGTAGTATAAGAAAATTTATTACCACCAGTCATTACATCAACAATAAAGGAGAAAACTCTATGATCATATTAACACATGCTGAAAAGACATTTGATAAACTCTTGCAGCCACTTATAATACATACTCTAAGTAAAATAAGAATCAAAAGGAAACATTTAAATATGATAAATGCTTTTTAACAGAAGTTACTAACAAGTTTTAAAATAAGAAAAAAATTCCATAAAAATTAAACACTGGATAGAGATGCCTACCATCAATAATAAATCGGTCAGCATTGTCTAAATGGTTCTAACAATGCAATAAAGTAAGAATATTAAATAATGGACCTAAAACCAGAAAAGAAGAGGTAAAACTCTCTTTTTTTGGCTGATGATTTGATTGCATATCTATAATGCCTACATAAGCTATTTTTTTAATTCTATAATTAACAAGAGTATTTGATAAGATTCAAGAGTATAAGAAGAATTTGAGGAGAAAACAGATCCTCTATATGCTAGCAATAAGTACCTAAAAATGGAAATAGTAAAAAAAAAAAAAAATTATAATAGAGGAAAAAATTAACAAGAGAGCCATAGGACCTATATGAATAAAACTATAAAATCTTATTGGATGACATAAAAAAGATTTTGAGCATAATGGAAATAGAAACTAGGTCCTTCATTAGGGAGATCTAATGTCATAAAAGTGTCAAAATTATACATATAAATGTATAAAATTTAATGATACTCCTATTAAAACATGAATAGCATTTTACTTTCCTTTTCCTTGTAGGTAAAATAATCTTCAGTTCATATAGATGAAAAAAATGCTTGAGAATACTACAATTTATATATACATGTATAAAGACTAAAGATGGGGGATTTGCCTTACCAGACACCAACACACACTACAAACCACTCTAAACAAATCAATGTAGTATTAGCATAAGAATAGAAAAATTAGTCAGTGGAAAAGAATAGAGGATCAAAAAATAGATCCCAGTAAACCATTCAATGAGGAAAGAATGGTTTATTTAGCAAATGGCCATGCACAAATGGCTACTGAATTAAAAGAATGAAGTTGGACTATTATCTCATACCATATAAAAAATAAATTTTCATAGATTTTAAAAAGGTCTAGATATTAAATTTTATAAAAAAAAAAAAATCAGAAGAAAATGTATATCTGTTTATAGTCTAGAGGTGGAAGATCTTCATACCCAAAAGGGGAACCCTATGTTTTAATGGAAAAACAAAGCATTTGTGTTCATTCTATATAAACATTAACTACAAACTATATACTATATCACTATAAACCATAAACTATCTAAACATAGCTAAAAGTAACAATTTACAAGTCAACAGAGAAACCAAAGACTTGGAAAAATATTTTCAATGCAGATGACAAATAACAGGTTAATATCTATGCTATACAAAGAGATTGACAAAGAGAAACAATTCCACAGAAAAGATAAACAAAGGATATGAATAGGCAATTCACAGAAGAGCAAACCCAAATTGCCAATAAATATAAGAAAATATATTCAAGCTCACTGGTAGTCAGAGAAATGCAAATTAAAGTACCAATGAGTTATTTCTCTATACTCCTGTCCCAGGCAAAAATTAAAAAGAGAGTTAAGACTTATTGCTGGTGGAGTTGATGGAAAAGTTCTCTCAGTTATTACTGGTGTAAATATGAAGTGTTTCTGAAAGCCACACAGATATATCTATTAATATTAAAAATACACATACCCTTCAACCCAGAAGCCCCATTCCTCCTATTCTGCCCTACAAAAATAAAAGCTTCAGTATCTAAAGATAGATGTTCAAGGACATTTATTACAGCATTCTTCAGAGAGGAGAAAAATACGGAAAACAGTAAGTGTTCATTGGTAGCAGAATATGTATTAAATTATAGTATAATCATACCATGAAATATTATACTGTGCAGCCAAATAAATGAAAAATGAGATTTAGAACAATTGCTGAAATTAGAACAACCGTAGAGTACAAGATACAAGTAAGTATGCATAATATAATACCATGTTTTAATGAACAAAACATTTAAAAACAAATCCTATGTATATGTGTATGTATGTATAGATATAAGTAATTATGTAAGAATGAAGAAATGTATAAAAAAATATGCAACAGGCTATTAGCCTGGGTTTATGATGTGGAGGGAGGGTCATTAGGGTAGCGTGGTGGCACTGACTAAGGTAGAGTTGGAGAGAGAGATAGGAGAGCAAAGCCAGCCCAAAAGAAAAAAGACTACACTAATGACATCAACAAAGCAGTATGTATGACATGACTGTTTTGGGAAATGTGTGTTAGAAAATAAAAAACTAGCACTTGATCCAATTTACTTCTTAGAGCTCCATCTCTGACAGAGTAACATTTATGGTATGATATTACTCAGTCAACACAGAGACAACCAACTCCCCTATAGTCTTGTACACGTTATGCACATGTTTGTATCTGTTTACTGGTCTAAAGAGAAGGGTATGGAAGCCAGCATACACCTCAAGTGGGACAGGATGGGAGGACAAAGGGAAGGGAGTGTTGACTGGAGGGTAATGATTACCCTTTATAAATGTATCTAGTTGTATGTTCCTACTGACTTTCCGTTGTTAAATATTCAGGAGTTTTGCAAGATGGTTGTTAAACCTAGCCATTATTAAAAATTAAATTATACAAACTTTTAATTAAATAAATTATATTTTTAAAAGGTGATAAACAGATAATACTCATCATTTCTTAATCATTTTACTATTTTTACTATTATCTATGCTCTTGAGGCTATTTACACGTATAGAATCAGTATGATAGAATTACCATGTTATGGGGTATGACTGCACATTTCTTGCCAGCTCCATGTTTAGTGACATCACATTGTAGTTTGAAATCAGCCATAGTGGGAGTATTTACACCACAAAAATTGGCAAACACTACAAGCCAGGGCTCAATTGATGGCTTTGATGATTATCTAAATTTAAGAAATGGATGGAGAAAAGTGCTAATAACATAGATTAAACCTCAGAGTGCTACCAAGGCTGTTGCCCCAGAATCATATCCCTGCCCCTCCCTGGAATGGAAACCAACTGCTCTTATCTAAGTTTCAGGAGGAAGCTGCAAAGAGAAAAACAAGAACCGATTAGAACCACCTAGGCCCAAGATGGCAGAAGATGTGACTTCCAGTAGACCTTGAGCCTCATTATACACATACTGCAATACATTAGCATATGCTAAATGACACACCCACCAGCGCCATGACAGTTGACAACTGCCATAACAACAACCAAAAAAGCCCATACAAGGACTGAAAAGGAGTGTTGCCTCAGTTCCAGGTTCAAACCACACTCCTGTTCTTAGAAAACTCATGAATATGCCTCCCTCTCTTTCCAATTTCCTCCCTTTTACCTCGACCCTCCTACATGTATGGTGACTCAGTCCGAGTTGAGTTGAGAAGTTGATTTGTGAACTAAGTTCCAGCTTCTCCATTCTTTGGCCATTTAATGAAGCTTTGGCTGTTTCCGTCTCAGCATTGATTTTGTTATTGGCTGTGTGAATCTGAGCAGAAAAAGACCCTCCCTGGCCGAGACAAGAGGTCTCAGCCTGGGCTAGGACCCTGGCATGGGTCCAGGCCACCAATTCGGTAACAAAAGTGGGTGTATCTGTAGCTGTTATATTGTGAATAGCATAAAATATAGAGAGAATTATTCCTCAAGTTATCAAAAATTATTATCTGATTCAGCAAACATGTGCCTGACATCAATGAGGAACAAGTGAAGTTCTGACATGTTTTCACTGTTTCACTTTTGGTCTCATGTAACATTATAACATTACCTTATTTCTTTGTTAACATAAATGAAAACATTCATCAGCAGTCATGTAGAAGTATACCTGTTTGTTAACTACAGCCATAGGCTGGCTAAGGATATAAGAGTTTGGCAAAAATCAGTGAAACCATTCTGTGAAAAATCAATTGGCCATATATATGAAATTAACAGTAAAGAATATTGTATATTTTATTGTTATTTGTAAATTTTATACTATACATTCCTTATATCATAACTCTCTTATAATAAGTATTTGTATATATGTCGTATGTATGTTTGATTTACGTATATACATATTGTTTTCTCCCAGAAAACTATTTGTCAAACATTTACCAGCACACCACTGGTTGTATCACTTATCATAATAAGCATGTGCATTACAAAAAGCATAAACAAAAGAAAAACATTAAATAATTAAATGACACCTCTTCAGGGAAGCCTTCCCTGGTTCTCTCAGTTTCTCCCTGCTTAATGTTCCCACAGTGTCCTTCAAGTACCCCTCTGTCAGGAGCAGCTGTCACGCTGCCCTGCAAAGCATCTGGTTCCTGTAAATCTTCCCCTACCAACCTGTAAGTTCTTTGGACTGTGTCGAGTCTTCTCTCTCACACTGCCACCCTGCACAGAGTAGCTGCACAGCATGTGAATGAATCAATCAGTTGGAGAATCAGAATGAGGAAGGAGCACAGGACAAAGGCCCAGACCAGATTCAAACAGAGAAATGTGGGTAGGGATTCCTCAAAGTGCTTGCCTGGAACCCCAGGGTATCAGCCACAATTGAACCTCCTAAGACTTTTGACTATAATTCTGCAGGTGAGCTCTCTTTATGGATTAATTTTATCCACAAAATTTTCAGCTCTTGGATTGCGAATATGCACAAGGATGTTTGCACACTCTCTTTGTTTCTTCTATCTGCTTTCTTTTTTAAATTCTCATTTTCAGGGTCTAAAAGTTACTCCGTAAATGAAGATATAATCTCATATTCTTGACAGGAAAATGTCCTGGCCCCTAGTAGCATTTTCTTATCTCTTGTTGATGGGTAAACTAAAAAACTCAGCAGGAATGCTCATCTTGCCCTCTGAGAGTCTGGGTGCAGCAGCCAATCTGGATAACCATGACAGGGAGTAGAGATAGGCTGAGAAATATATTCTTATAGCGAAAAAAATAAACGTCTTTATTTCTCCAAGTGAAGGTATTCCTCTCAGCATGGGGATGCAGAATTGCACGGGAACTTTGAGCATGGGGTTGTCAGACAGATCCGGCCTCAAATTAGCCATTGGCCTCAGGCAGTGTGATTGATCTTGGTGGACCCCAGCTTCCTCATCTATAAAATTGGGATTGTAATAGTACTATGCCATTCGTTCATTGTAAGGATTAAATATGGGCTGTGAAATGAAAGCATTTGTGCACACGAAGACTTGTACACAGATGTTCAAAACAATTTTATGTGTAACAGTCAAACACTAGAAACAATCCAAATAGCCACCAATACGCGAATGGATAAACAAATTGTGTTATATTCATACAATGGAATACTACTCAGTGACAGAAAGGAATAAACTCTATCAATACATCACAAGATGGATGAATCTCAATGTATTTATATTAGGTTAAAGAAGCCAAACAACAACAAAAAAGTACATATTGTATGATTTCATTTGTATAACATTCTAGAAAATGCAAATTTAGTGACAGAAGGCTTATCGGTGGTTGTGTGGGGACAGAACTAGGGCCCAGGGGAAAAGAGAATTAGGGAAGGATTAGAAAGGGGCCTAAGGAAACTTTTTGGGATGATCGATATGTTCACTATTTGTGGTAATGGTTTCACGGGAGTTTTCATACGTCAAAATTTATCAAATTATACATTTAAATATGTGCAGTTTACTGAATGTCAATTTTAACTCAGTAAAGCAGTTAAAAACTATATGGGATAACAGATGTAAAGTGCTTAGAGCAGCCTCTGGTATAGAGTAAAAGGTCAACAAATGGGGGCTCTTATGACAAAGATGGTGCTGAAGATGAAGAAGTTGGCAGTGACATTATGACATTATTACTGCAGCTGTCACTCTTGGGAGGGAACACTGCTTCTTGCTTATATCCTTGGAAGGTCCACACTCCTTTCTTTTCCTCCATTAATCACTTTGACCATCTAAGGCCCATAATAGTTCTCACTCCCTCAGGGGCCCAGAGAGTCATTCCCTTCTGTGACTGTCAATATCCTCTGTAGCTCAAAACCTTTCTCTTCACTGAACACCAACTGAAAGCCTTGACTTTGAGTTCAAGCAGACATGGGTTGAAATTTGCTCTCTCCCTTCCTAACTTGACCAGGCCTCATCTTTCTCATCTATAAACTGCGGATGGTAATAACAGAGATATAGTTGGCATGCTCAGAGGAGACAGTGTGAGTAAAGACCCGAGGCTCCGGGAATAAACATCCAACTACTCTTCTTTCCCTGAGTTCCAAAAAAATTGAGACGTGAGACGAGAGAGCTGCAGATGGAAGCTACCATAGCCCCCTTATTCCCAAACAAGCCTGAATTCAAGATGCCACTTAAGGTAAAATCAAACCTGATTCTTAATCCCAAACCTCAAAATTTGACAGGTTTATTCACATAGTAATGGCAACACTGAACTCAGACAGCCACCCAATATGAGGACATGAACAGGGTGTTTATGCCTGGAAAAGAATGGATGAATTATGCTGTCTGCGGGCAGCTCACTCCCAAGAGAGAAGAGGGGGTTTCTGAGCCAAGAATGTCAAGTTTATTATTCTTAAACTGTATAGCACATAAGTCTCTTCTCTCTCACCCTTCAATGGTGTGGAATGAGCAGAGCGGCAGAAAGAAGCCAGGGGTGTTACACTAGTGGAGTTTCCTCCAAGTGAAAGGAAACAACAGGAGTGAGGAATAAACATTCTCCCTTTAAAATACTATTTTCAAAAAAAAAAAAATACTATTTTCATGCATTATTTGATGAGCAGGTGTACCACTTTCCCAACTACATTGTATCGTAATGGCTGAGCACACAGGAAACCTCAGTAAATACTCTGGTCATAAGTAATGAAGTCATCGTTTCGGAAGACAACGTGGGGAAAAGGACCTCCCCAGGGCAGCAGCCCCCTCTAAGTCACCTCTGTCGGCACTCTGTCAGAGTCATGGAGCTTACCACATCTCAAAGCAATTCACAACCCAGACTGCAACCACCAGCCCAACAGATCATATAACTATTACCCATGACTTCTGGATCAGTCTTAAATGAGATTGTGTCATCTTCCACATGGAATCCCTTCAAGTAGCTGAAGAAATTTATCCATATAACCTCTAAGTCTTCTTGGTAGAAGATTACACATACTTCATTTTTTAATTCTTTCCCACATATCATGGTTTCACCAAACTCTGAACCTCCTAATTCTCCTTCAGTGGACACACTCCAAACTGTCAATGACCTTCTTAAAACGCGCTACCTTATAAGCCACAGATGCAGTTAATCAATCTAATAATCACTAGTGAATGAAATCTGACTCCCTAAATGGCACAGTCTGTGGACAGAGCCATACACATCCCTAGGAAAGAATCAAAGCTTCCTTGTAGGTTTTTGGCAGCAGCCTTGCTCTGTTAACGCCTATTGAACTTGTGGTCAACAAAAGCTCTAAGGTGTTTATTGACATCAATTGCTGGCAAGTCAGGGTTTCCCAATCTTCTACTTGCACTGCTGATTTTTTTTACTTGGAATCCCACTTCTATTTCATCCTATTACAACTCACCTCTTTCAAGAGGCAGCCGCGTGAGGGAATTAAGACCACAGGAAGTCATCAGGCAGACCTGGGTACACGCTTTGATTCTCTGAGCTCCCATTCTCCCATCTATAAAACGGTAATGATGGTGCCCGTGTCTTGAAATTGCTGTGAGAACAAAACGAGACCATGCATGTAAATAGCTTAGCACAATGCCTGACACAAAGGAGCAAATAAATTAGTTTATTACTATGTTGAATACAAAATACTATTACGAGAAGACAAAGTAAAAAGTATGGGACACTAGGTACATACATAATTTGAGAGGAATTTATTGTAACTAATTGAGAAATTACTTTAGACCTAGGTATATAAAACCCTTGATATTCAGCATCTTTAGTTATTCTAAAGCCATTTGTTGGAGGGGGTGTGGTTATTACATACCCCGGTATACCTGTGAATTAAGAAATTTACAGATGTCTTAGGGAGACATTTCTTTCAAATGTCAACCATTTAAAACCAACCTACCTTCTGTGGAAGCCTCTATCATTTTTCCCTGATGCCTAACAATCACTGTCAGCATGTTCTATGGTCAAGTCCTTCAACAGTCTGGGATGGAAATCCCATGGGACTACAAATTTGGACTCTACAGGGAGCTAGCTGCCTCCCCACCTGAATTATCTCTTATTCATACTTGTGTCACCCTATCCTTTCCACTGTGAAGACACTCTTCCTAACTAGATCAAATAGAACCCAAATAGCAGCTGGGTGGCTGAGCCACCCCCAAGTCATAGATCACTCTCTTCCCTCTTCATCTTTCTCTGAACATTTCTGTAAGGATCTTTCTTGTTCAGATTTAGCTTGATTGTGTGGCCCCAACACTTTCTGGAGTCTAGCCTTTGTATTCAATAGTACAGTGATGTATTAATCAATTTGAATTAGTCACACCTTTGATACCCACACCCTTGGCCATGGAACTTTGCAGGGCCCTCTTACTCTGGGCAGTGTCTTCTGCCTGATTTCTTAACTCTGGCCTCAGCCATGTGATGTGCTTTGGCTAATGGAATGTTAGCAAACACAAAGCAAGCTCTTGTACCTCTGCCACTGCCATAAGCACATTTCCCAGCTAGCCCCCAGACAATGAAAGTCATCCCAGTTACGCCCGCCAAGACCATCCTAAATCACCGAACAGCCATTCAACCTCCAGAAGGTGAGCGTGCCCAGCCAGGATTGTCAGAGCCAATTAGCCAACCGGTAACTGACCCCAAATACACATGACCCCCGAGTCAGCTGAGTCCAGCTGAGATCAGCTAAATCCTTCAGATTTCTAGGCTAAACAAATGTTATTGCCATATGCCAATGATACTTTATGGTTGTTTGTTACTTAGCATTATTGTGGCAATAGGTAACAGAAACAGTCTGCTCCACATGAACCTACATGAATTGTGTCTGGAAGACTTAAGAATAAAAAAGGTAGGGGAGCCTTTCTCCATTTCTATCAGCTAGTCCTCATTGAAGCTTAAGTAGTAAAGAAAGCTTGATGAGTGACACTCATGGCTCCCTCTGAATGGTTGACATCATGGTCAAGAGTCCCATAACCTAAGCCCCCCAACGAGTGGAAGCTTGATGATTTCCTTGAATATAAAAAAATTATCCAACTCCACCGAGAGACATAATCACCAGCCACAAAGCCAACACTCAGTTTGACACCAATACACTCAAAATGGATGGCTTATCTATTCTCTGTCACCCAGAACAATTTTACCATCACAAGCCTGCTTTTGAAATACGAAATGTTGAGAGAGTTAAAACTTTCTCTGCAGCTTGGATTTTTTTTTTCTTCTGCAGAGAGCTATTTTAAATGCCCCCAAACTTGTGTGGGAGTACCAATCGGCCACAGTTAATTGGCCAGACTGTGAGCCTCAGTGACGCAACACTCTCCAGAAAATTAAACATAGACATGATTGTTACTCTGCTTTGTTATTGTGGCTACAGAATGGCAAACCAATCTGTTGAAACTGAAAAATCCAGCCGCTCAATTATCTGTCAGGCCTACACAGCTAAACATCCCATAAGCAGATTTTTCCCTGCTCAGCTGAGGCATATTTTGATTGAATATATTGCTTGCTTGGCTTTGTGTATGGCCAAGACTCAAGGTCCTCCTAACAGCCTGTCAGCTCCTTAGGAATAGGTTGGTCTTACGGATATAGACATTCATTCATTCATTCATTCATTCACTTAACCTATAAATATTTATCACATACCTACTCTGAGCCAGAAACTGTTAGGTGTTGGGCATAATGAAAAGTTAAAAAACAATTAGTTAAATAAACAACTAGTAAGAGGTCAAGGCAGGAATAGAAGCTATGTTTCTGACTCTAAAGCAATGCTTCTCCACTGGGGGCAATTTTGCCCTCTCTGAACAGGGGACATTTGTTAGTATCTGCAGACATTTTTTGGTAATCATGACTAGAAGAGCAGGTGCTACTGGAATCTAGTGCGTAGAGGCTAGGCACACTACTAAGTGTCTTATAATCCACAACAGCCCTCACAAAAAAGGATTATCCAGCCCAAAATGTTAATAGTGTGGAGACTGAGAAATCCTGCTCTAAAGCCAGACACTGGATTCATTTCTTTGAAAGTAAAGTTTCCGTCTAATCCACCATTGTATCTTCTGCCCCAGCACAGGGCCCAGCAAAGGCAGGTGCCCCATAAGTACTGGCCTGCTGGCTGGATGCACAGATGGATGGATGAGTATACGAATCCCACATCTAGGGATGGTATCAACAGATGTATATAATGGGCATCGAATGAGTTATTTAGGCCATCAGAAATATAACAGATGGTTTAACCTTCCAGCCTAGAATTCAGGTGGTTCCAAGAATGGGAACAATCTGGTAATTCTGACATGAATTGCACAGGACCTGGTGGATTGTGCTCAGTGATGAATCTGGTGCTCCAGAAAGCCCCACATCTTTCCCACTAGGAAAAAGCCTTAGCCTTTTTCCTAGTCCCTCCTTTAACTGACATAAGATGTGCTGAGCTGTTCCTTCAAATCTTCCTTGCCTGAAATGAAGACAATCTGTCTTCTTTCATTTCTTAACCACTGGAAATGAGAGTGAATTTGTCATATCCAACGTTCTGTAGATACATTTGGCCAATTATTCTACTTTGGGTCTGAACTCATCCCTAGTAATGTACAATCTATTTTAGATGTTAATTTTTAATGGTGTGATTTTGGCTTGTCCTTCAAATGAGTTGACTAGAAACACTGATTTATTTTTATCCCTTTCATCAATGCCAGGGAACAGAACAAATTACTCAAGAACATGTTCTCTTGCTTTGCTTCTCCTCCATGAGGGATTATGAAAATAAATGTCAAAGGATTGATCTTTGCTCTAACAGACTGTGTACCCCAGTTATGAATGAGGTCCTGAGTTTGTGCTGTGGAATGAGATGTCCCGAGGCCCGCAGGACCCTGTCCCTGTCTTTTGGGAAGCCACAGTAAGGAGGCGCTCTGTGGTGCAGGTGAGATGCCGGCAGCTGCTCCTGGTGTCCAGGATGGAAGCTCAGGTAGGATCCTGAAAATTGTTGACATGTGTATGTCTCCCACTGGGTCGTATCCTCCTTGGGACAGAAGCCAGAACTTTCACGAGTGACCTTCTCCTAACAACCTTAAATTTGGCTCCTCATTCAAAATCCTCCAAGGAGAATCACATATTGGAGCAAGTATTTAGAAAACCCTTCCTCTTTAAGATTCACATGAAATGTGTGAGTTTTGCTAACACAGGTCTGGTCAGCCAGGTTCAGCTGTCCAATTGCCTGCCTGGCCCCCTAAGCCTGTGTGCTGTACTTAAATTATAGTGTTTGGAAAACTACCAAACAACTGTCATTACAACTGCTCAGATGGGCCAGACAGACTTGGCCAAATCTAAAACAGGTGAAAAGAAAGAGTCCTTTGCTTGTTCAACAAACACCTACTATGCCAGGCAGGAAGCCAGGTACAAATGGCACCGAGCACCAGGCGCACATTCACTGCTTTCAGGTTCCTCCCAGTCCGCTGTGGGAGATGAGTACAGGTTTGTTTTGGCTCTGAGCCCCCGTCCTTTCCGTAATTCTCTAAAATCCAAAGAGAGATGCTGACCTCTTTGACTATTTTTTTTTCCTTTTTTCTCATTTTGGCTATGTTTACATTTCCTATCCCTTTCTCCACATTTCTGGTATCATCCTTGAAAAGGTACAAACAGGAAGTCTGGAGGCAGGAGGCTGCCAGTGTTGGTTCAGGGGTCACACTACCAGTCAAGGTCAGGATTCTCTGAGGTCCTCTTACTTTTTTTTCTTATGCTCACTGCTTCTTCATGTTGCAAAATGGCTGAAGGACCTCCAGGCATTATCTCTACAGGACACAGGAAGAAATGAGAGACGCAAAGGCTGATGGTCCTTTCCAACCTCTTTCAATAAAGAATGGAAAAGCTTTCTAGAAAGTCCTACCATACGAGTTTGGCTCATATCTAGTTGTTCAAAACATCGGCACATGGCTACCTCTAGCTAGAAGGTGGCATAATAGAAAGGACTGTGGATGCAGTCAGTCAACTAAGCAAAAGGTTCTGTCAAGCAGTCCATCTGGAAAATATCACTGAAGAAATGGATACTCATAAAGAAAGTCTTTATGAAATTTAGGTTCTATGAATACATAAGAAGTCCTTGAAATCAGGTATTTGGGAAACTAGAGTTATATTGCCTTGAGTACTTCTCATATATAATCAAAATTAATCATTTCATCAACTCTATGGGATAAATTTAATTGTTATACCATTTCACAGACAAAGAAATTGAGGTACAAAAAGGTAAAGTGACTAGTCCAAGGTCATATAGCCAGGATCTCATCCTAGATCTTTAAAAATATTTATTCACCTAATTCTTTCTTGATTCTGCCCTTGAGCACAAATGTGCACAATTAAAACTCACTGAAGCATGAAGTGTGTATACACATAACAAGCATTGGTGGGGAAGTGTAATAGACACATTTCCAAAGCAAGTAAGCTTCAAACCAAGAATTACAGGATAGTTAAAAGGCCAATTCATCATTCACTCATTTGAGGATCCATGGAGCACCTACTGGATTCCCTCCCTAGGCTGAGGATATAGATGAGAAAGACACAGCTCCTTTTTGCATGTGGCTCCTTGTCCAGACATGTAAATGGACAAGTGGTCATGCAGAAGGGGACATGCTGCAAGAGAGAGACATACAGGGGACCATGTGAGTCCACTGAAGCTTCCTTTCACCCTGGTCCTTCTGAAAACAGAGCCTGGAGCAAAGATCAAAGTGAAAGATTCTTTGAGATGTGCAAGCCCAGGGCGTAAGGGTGAGGAAGAAAAGGGAACTGAGGCAAGAAAAAAAGTAATGTGAGGCAATGCAGGCCTACACTGGCCAGGGCTACACGGTGAGCCTCAAAGAGCCATCACAGGCTGTGGTTGGCTGAATAATGGTCCCCAAAGATATCCACATCCTAGTCCCCAGACCTGTGAATATGTTATCTAACAAAGGAAAAGCAATTTTATAAGTGTGATTAAGTTAATGATCTTGTGAAGGGGAGAGTGTCATGGAGTATCTACGTGGGCCTGATGGAATCACAAGAGTCGTTATAAAAGAGAGGCAGGAGTGACTGAGTCAGAGAAGGCAATGTGGCAACAGAAGCAGAGATCAGAGTGATGTGGCCATGAGCCAGGGAATGCAGGTGGCCTCTAGAAACTGAAAAAGGCAGGAAATGGATTCTCCCCAGAACCTCCAGAAGGAATGCAGCCCTGCCAACTCATTTTCTATTTACGACCTCCAGATCTGTAAGGGAATAAATTTACAGTGCTTTAAGCCACTACGTTTGTGGTAAAATTTGTTACAGCAACAATAGAAATCTAACGCACAGGTCTCTTAGCAGATGTGTTCACTTGGAACCCACGAGTTTTCTAGAAAGATTTTATGGAGGGAAGGAAAAGGAGCAGGACTATATCTGCATGGTTGCTTCCGAATGTCTCTCATTTCCTACTCAGCAAAGTTCAGCTTCTAGGGTGCTAACTTCCCTGCCCTTCCAGTTTTCACCTTAAAGCCCCTTGGCAGCTGCTAGAAATCCACATTCCATGCCCCACAGTAGCTCATGCTCATCAACATGGTCAAAGTGCTGACTAAGCAAAGGAGAGGTAGTCTAGGGAATCTGGGACGTGCCAAGATTATGTCCAACACTGAGGGTGACTAACTCTGCTCGAGGGGAAAATCATCCAAATATTTATCCAGCTCCCTCTGCAGACTGGTGTCACTTATAGGAGGCAGTTTCGCCTCTGCCTGCTTGGCATCTAGTGCCCAGTTCTTTGAGCGACTATACACTATTCTCTGAGCAAACTGCCCTTCCTAACCCCATCTATGTCCCAAAGTGGGCTGACTCCCCCATTTATTCCAGAAGGAGGTGTGGCCCAGACTTAGCTCAGAAATTGGCAATTGGCTCAGAAACAGGCATGGCCCCAAGCCCAGCCAATCAGTACATTGCATCTCTCTGGCCACAGTGATTGGTTCAGGGTGGTGCCCGTGAACCAGTCAGTTCACTGGGTCTCAGTTTTGAAACATGTTAGAACTATTGGGAATACATCATCTTTTTTTACCCCATTCGTCCTGGAATTGAGAGCATGTCAGCCTGGAATTACCTAGGGCTACCATGCGGGCAAGAAGTCATCAAAAAAGGGGCAGAAAGTGGACTCCCTAGGACACCAGCTGGCCTTCTGCATCCAAGCACACCTAACGTGAGTGGACTTTACATGCACGTTATCCAATACATCTCCCCTTCTAACTTAACTCAGATTGAGGGGGTTTGTCTTTTGAAAGATTCCCAATACAGTACTTCCTCAGGGACACATTTTCACTTGCTGCCAACAGGAAGCCCTCATGTTAATTTAGATGCTTCCAGAGGCTGGAGTACTTAGGAAAGCCAGAGGCAGGCCAGAGAGGGGCAATGGCCGGGAACTTCTTGAGGACTTAACAAGTCCTAAAGGAAAATCCCAGCTATGAGTTGACCCATATCTGCTGTACCTGGACCCTTTCCTTAATGGTACTGAATGTACCCCAACCCCACCATGGCCCTGGCCACGGCCACCTCAATAAGCATCCTTGAGATGTTGTTCTTTGTTCAGTTACACCTCTTCTTATAGAACAGGAAAGCAGCATAAAATCTATTTCTTGGGTGTGAACAACTCAAATGCAGATGGGAGGGATTCCTGACCTGTTTGCACTGTCCAGCCTTTGGTGCAGTTATTCTAGTGATTAGAAGTGGCCAATTCCAGCCTTCGTGAAATAGAAAATTTCTGCAATTGTCAACAATAGGTCTGGCCCAGGCTGCATCCAACACACCTAAGTCCCAAGCATGAAGGTCTCTTCCAACTCCCACGGCCCCTCTTCTGAAACCAGGACTCAACTCTCAGAATGAAGAAAAGGCTATTTTCAAGGCAGTAATTGCATAATATATGGAATGTAACAAAAGGGAAACCCTCGAGCGCCATTACTTTGAAGGGTCTGTCAGTATTTTCATTATAGCCCATTTTCTGCAGTGATTTATCTTCAGCCATGAAGCTGGGCTGATAGCTGGGGCTTAGCACCCACGGGCCCAGCCCAGGAGAACTGTATGGAGTTGAATTTAGTTGGAATTGTTTGGCCAGCTCCATGCTGAGGACTTGCAAGCTATGAGTTAGGTCCAGGTTTGGGTCCTCTGGCACTTTTGTGGCAGTTCTTGTTTGGAGCATCCTCGGTAGCTCACTGCAAACTGTGCCTTCCTGACAGGCTATCCAAGGTGAGGAACAAAAGCAGGAGAGTCATTTTTTATGCCCTTCATGGGGCTAACTTTTGTGGGGAGGGGAGAGGATTTATAGTTGTAATCCATGAATGTAGTTTATGCTTCTTTTCAAGTTAAAAAAAAACGATGTCATTTTTACTCAGATAATCATTTAAAAGTTATCTTCCACCTTCTCTCTTTATAATGGTCCTCATATGACCCTTGTTTCCAGCCTCAGGTTCAGGCTTTAGGTCCTCCTGGAGAAGGTGGGACATGATCTGCAATGCCTCCAGCCCCAACACAGGTCATATGTCTCCTTGGACAGACAGTCCCAGAGCCCAGGCCTTGGATCAGCAAAGCCAAGTCTTAGAAATTAAGGCCAGAATGACCACCAGAAACAGCTCTTAGGTGGGCCCATGCCCAGCCGAAACCTGATGTTCAGTGTGTATCTGGATTCCAGCATGGAGTTTAGAATACGACCCAGAACCCAGCAGTCTCTCTCTAGAGTCAGACGAGGCGGGTGGGAGGGGATGGAAAATCAGCTTGAAAAAGGTCTTTCCTCTGTACTTTTCTCCCTGACCCTCCTGGGGACTAATAGCTGAGCAACATATGAACTTTCTACAGATTGTCTTCTATAAGCCATAGACCTGGCCATAGGCCCCTAGAGTTCTTAAGTCATTGTCTTCACCCTGACCATCTTTCTCACCATCAATGACATCCATCAGTGTCAACTTCACCATGATCGATTGCATCAAGAATATTATTGAGAACTTACCCCAAGGCAGGCTCTGTACCACATGGTACACATGTGGTCTCAGTCAATCCCTGCAACAAGCCTCTGTGTAGGAGTTTTAATCTTCATTTTACAGTCAAGGAGACTGAGTCTTGAAGAGGAAAGGCAACATGCCCAAGGTTACCAAGTTGGGAAGCCAGGACAAACTGACCCAGTGCTCAAGTTCTGGATCACTATGGAACACTATCTATAAACACAGCATGGGCGCCCCAGGAAGCTGACTCAGACACAGTGTTTGAAGGTCAGCCTGTATATCAGGGGAAGTCCTTGGGACCAAAATCTGTGGAAGGCAGGGGAAGGAAGCAGGAATGGGCAGAGGGGAAGTCGGGCTCTGACACAGGACCAATCTTAGCCCTGGCTCACCCTAGAGGGTGCTCTGGAGCTAGAAGGGTCTGCCTGTGACATTGCCCTGTCTTGGGCTAGGACAACTGTGTCTTTATACCCTGTATGAGTTTCCGATGGCTAAAGTAACAAATAACCACAAACTCAGCGGCTTAAAACAACACAAATTTATTCTTGTACAGTTCTGGAGGACAGAAGTCTGAGTTGGGTCTTACAGGGCTAAGATCAAGGTGCTGGCACAGCTGTGTTCCTTCTGGAGGCTCTAGGGGAGAATCTGCTTCCTTGCTGTTTCCAGCTTCTGAAGGCCTCCTGCATTCCTTGGCTTGTGGCTCTTCCTCCATCTTCAAAATGCATCACTTCTACCTCTGCTCCTGTCATCACATTCCTCTCTCTCTGCTTCCATCGTCATTCCTTCTCAAACTCTGACCTGCCCGCCTCCCTCTTACAAGGTCCCCTGTGGTGACCTTTAGAATCCACCTGGATAATCCAGCATAATCTCCCCATCTAAGGCCCTTAACGTAATCACATTTGCAAAGTCCCTTTTGCCACATCAGGTATATAACAGGTTCACAGGTTCTGAATGTGGACATCTTACGGGGCTATTTCTCAGCCTGCCACATACCCCCTCGATAACTCATTCTCTGAGGGTCTTCCAGCTGAAGCAATCCCTAAAGGGGACTGACAGCTGAAGACCGTCTGCTGACCACAAAGCTGGGGCCACAAGTCCTTCCTGAAGGGGGGCCAGGGGAAATCTGCATGTCTATCACACATCTTCAGAAAATTCAGGTTCACCCAGCCCAGACCATCATTCTTTTTGCTTTAAAGACCTGCATTTGTCCAGCTTTGAATCCCAGCTCTAAGCTCCATCTCAGGCACCGTTACCAGGGTCTGCTTTCATCTTCCTCTCCTGCAAATCATTAATACTCTGATTTTACATTTATGACCAACTGTTTAAAGTACCTCTTGAGTGTCTGACCACAGCTCAATTGTCCATTACTACAATAATCATCTGTCTCTTTGTATTCAGAAAGCAACACAGATTAGGAAATGCAAAGACTGCTTTTGGCATTGAGCAGTTGTGTTTTGGGAGGCGTTTCTCCCCCTGCTGCAGCTCTGCCATATTGCAGGTAACTGTGAACAAAACAAGCAATAAAACTACAAAAGGGCTGCTGCCTTTTCCTATACATTGACTCTCAGTTACCTGTGCTAATGGCATAAGCGCTTCTTCTTAAGTGCATTCATTACTCCCAAGCAGCACCTATGACCTAGAGACTCACAGGGAAGTCAAGAAGGAATTTAAGAAACAGCCAGAGGGTGTTTTTTTAAAAAGAGTCATAAACTCACAACTTCTCCTCTGACCCTACCTTCTGAAATATCCCCTTTCTAGGATGTGCTTCTTGCAGAATGAATGATAAACACCAACCTAGTGGACAATGAAGTGCTAACCTATCACTCTATGTGATTCTGGAAAGGCTGTCAGCACGGAGAACCCAACCTCCCCTACCTCAGTGGGGGATACTGACTGCCAGAAGTCTGGGAGTCTGGAAACCACCAGATCATTCTCTCTCTTTCTCCCACTCCCACCTCCAAGTTGCTAAGGTGGTAAGACGTAAGTTTGGGGCTTCTGGAGGTCATGATGTTTGTCTGCTCAGGAGATGGAGAGGATTGGACCCCTGGCATCTTTATTGAACCCCTGGATCCAATCACGCCTAAAGGTAGCACCTAATCCTTTTCAGTTATATGAACCAATATATGCTTCTTTAAACCTAAGTTATTTGTAATGGGTTTCTACCACATGATACTGAAAGTGACTTATTACCTTTTTGCATCTCCTTCTAGATGTTCCTCAGTAGCCTCAAACTCAACACACCTCAGAATAAATTCAACATTTTGCTGTCCCTACAGCCGTATCTCCTAACTTTGCTGTGTTTTTCCCCAAAATACTTTCATTTTCTTCAGCCCCTAGCCCCCAGGCCCCTGTATGTCCTTAAAACCTCTCTCTCCTTCAAGCCACCTACCCCTCTCATTGTCTTCCTTCTCTTCTGGTCTGGTGACTCTTCCCATGGTACTGCAATAGCCTCCTGCATCTAGCTCTGCTCCCTGCCTCCCTACCTGATGCTTCGCCCCAAATGCTCATTTCACCAGCCCCATCTCTCTTTCTTCTTTTTTAATTTATTTAGGTATAATTGACAAATATAAATTATATATTTTAAAGTATAAAACTTGAAGTTTTAATGTATGTATACATTGTGAAATAATCATTACAATCAAGCTAATTAACATATCCACCACTTCACATAATTATTTTCTTTTTGTTCTTGTGTGTGTGTGTGTGTGTGTGTGTGTGTGTGTGTGTGTGTGTGTGTGGTAAGGACACTTAAGATCTACTCTCATAGCAAATATCAAGCATACAATATAGTAGTGAAACAGTGCACCTCAGATTGGGACTTGAACCCACATGCTGGGACTCAATCCTGGCCAAAACCCTGATGGGACCTGAACCCACACGGCCGAGACTCGAACCCAGCCAAAACTCAGATTGGGACTTGAACCCACACAGCCGGGACTTGAACCCGGCCAAAACCCATAGTCTTCCAACTGAGATCACACACCTGGTTTCAGGACTTAATGAAGCTCAGGTTCTTGATGTCTCATCGCAGAAAGAATTCAGTGAGAGACAAAGTGATAGGTAAGAAGTGGATTTATTTAGAGAGAAACACACAGACAGAGATTCTCACTGAGATTCTCCAGGCTGTCAAACTCTACTTCACCCAGAGCTTTTGTCTACTTTATATAATGGACTTCTCATCAAATCTTATTTGAACAAAGTAATGCCTCAATAACATACCAAAATTTGCTAGGGCTGCTGAAACGAAGTACCACAAACTGAGTGGCTTAAACAGCAGAAATATACTGTCTCACAGTTCTGGAGGCCAGAAGTCCAAGATCAAGGTGTTGGCAGGTTTGGTTTCTTTTGAGGGCTGTGAGGAAGGATCTGTTCCAAGTCTTTCTCCTAGCTTCTGGTTTCTTGGCAATATTTGACATTTCTTGGCTTATAGGAGCATAACTCCAATATCTACATTTATCTTTGCATGGCATTCTCCCTATGTACATTTTTTCTGTAATCAAATTTCCCCTTTTCATAACAACACCAGTCATATCAGATTAGGATCCACCCTATGACCTCACTTTAATTTGATTACCTCTGGGAAGATCCTATCTCCAAATAAAGTCATTTTCTGAGGTATTGGGGTCTAGGATTTCAACCTGTAAATGTAGGGAGGACACAATTTAACCCATAACACTCTACCCTCTGGTCCCCCAAATTCATGTCCTTCTTACATGCAAAATACATTCACCCCATCCCAGCAGCCCCCAAATTCTTAACCCACTCTGGAATCAACTCTAAGTCCAAATCTCATCTAAATCTCATCTAAATCAGGTATTGGGGTATGATACATCCTGGAGCAAAATTCCTCTCCATCTGTGAACGTGCGAAACCAATGAGTTATTTTAAGCTTCTGAAACACAATGATAGGACAGGCATAGGACAGACATAGTGTCCTGGGCAGGACCAAGTTTCCTCTCCAGAGTCTGGATATCCTGGTATCTGTTTTCATCAGGGCCTTCTGGTGAGTGGTTTCCTGATGGGACCTGCTTCGTGTACCATCAAGCCTCTTTAAGGAAATCCAGGTTCATAGGTCTGTTTCCCACAGGTCATATTAGAGGTCAAAGCTTCCCTAATGTCCTGATGATATAAGAAATCTGGATAATCAAACACGTGGCAGATGATGAAGCATCAAACATTGTTCTTGATACCCTAGTAACTGGATTCTCACTCCTTCCTTCCTTTTAGCTTTCTGTCTGGGAATAAGTAGCAAAAGAGACAAATTCTGAATTTTTTTTCTTCCTTGCTAGCTCTATGAGGATCAAATATACGACGCAATATTCCCACCCTCTATGACTTGACATGGAGATGTCTGTATGAGTTCCTTTGTTCATGCTGGTCTCCTTGTGGATAGAATGGTCCTGGAATTCACTGTCTTGGAGCACAGCATGAGGATAAAAGTCCTTGAAGATCAATGACTTTCAACGACCAGAGACTCAAGAGCCTTTTGCTCTAGTTGGATAATGCGCTTAGGATTTTAATCAACCTTAACGTGTGGATTTTACACATTATTCAAGAACTCCACCAGCACCACATAGATCCTCCTGTTGACAAACACTCCATTAGAAGCCTGCTTGTCTCGGTGCAGCTCTGGGACCCTGTTGGTATGCACAGCAGTAGCTCCCAGAAGGACTGAAGTCAACACTTATTTGCACTCAAGCCAGATCTTTGGAAATTGGACATTTTCTGTTCTAAATAAAACTCCCCCAGTTTCTCCCTATGTTTCGGCATTAATATCAGTCTTGATGTAAATGTTGACTTTTATGGTGATCGAGAAGGACGTGTATAAGAAAATAGCTCTGGGCAGGTGTGAAGAAATGCCCCAGGGGACCGATTGCTCCCACTGCTTCGTGGGACAGGAGTCCAGTGAGATGGGGACTAAGTCAGAAGTACTGATTTCTGCCTGAGACAGTGCCATCCTAATGAGCTCTAATTGACAGCTGGCTCTCAGCTTTTCCCAGGCTCTTTCAGGCCTCCAGGCTGCAGGGTGTGTTAACCATCAGAGATGCAAGAGGACTGCACAGCCTAGGATGTCTACCAGGGACTGACTCAGCAAAGCACAGAGGGCCCGGGATTAGGTGTCCAGGCTCTGGCAGACCCAGGGGTTATAATTCCACTGGTTAACATCAGTAATATGATAGATAAATCACTTCACTTCCCCCAGCCTTGTTTTCTTTGTATGTAAAATGAGGCAATAGTTGTACTTACCTCCTGGGGATCAAATGTGATAGTGTGCCCAAGGCCCTTTGCCCTGTACATGTTATATAGGACATGCCCAATCTATGTAGACTTTCCAGGGTCCAAAAAATCTTAGAAAATCACCTCTGTGCATGCCCCAAGAGCAATAATAACAGAAATTTCACTAGTGCTTCCAGCAAGCACAGACAATGCATTTCTCAGAAATGATGATAATCCTAATGGTAACAATAATTATGACAAATTATTGTATGACAACTGTATGACAAACTGTCAAACAGTTAACATGTGTTGATCTAGACCCTATACTAAGCACTTTACAAACCTTACCTCATTTAATGCTCACAATTATGAAATGGGTACTTACAGATAGCGAGGTGAAATAACATGTACCAAGTCACAAAGTCAGATGTGAATTTGAATCCAGGCCCATCTGGCACCATATTACACAAGAAATAGGCAGCACATTATTTAACTTCTCTATACTTCAGCTTTAATTGAAGGTGATAATTCCTGTTTCAGAGGTGATTGTGGGGATAAAATTGGGTACTGCATTTAAGGAAGATGCTGTGGGCATACACAGATCTGGCTAGGAAGTTGGATATTTTTGTCAAACCTACCAAGCCTTCCATGTACTCATTGGAGACACTGTGGTCCTGCAGCTGAGAAACTCATGGCAGCTATTAGGAGTCCACCCTGCAGAGAGGAAGAAAAGAAGCTAGAGGATCCACATCCTAGACAAGCAAGCAAGCGTCAGTCCCAAGCAATCTGAGTTTTCTTATTAAACCAGAAAGATGGTGTGGCAGGTACAATGCCCACCCAAAGATATTCAGGTCCTAACCTCCTGTGATCATGTTATCTTACATGGCAAAGGGGACTTTGCAGATTATTAAATTAAGGATCTTGAGATGAGGAGATTACCCTGGATTATCCAAGTGGGCCCAATGTCATCACAAGGTCTTTTTAAGAGGGACGCAGGAGGGTCAATGTCAGAGAAGGAAATGAGATTAAAGAAACTGAAGTCATGAGGACATGGGGAGGGGGAAGGGTAAGCTGGGACGAAGTGAGAGAGTGGCATGGACATATAAACACTATCAAATGTAAAATAGATAGCTAGTGGGAAGCAGCCACATAGCACAGGCAAATCAGTTCGGTGCTTTGTGTCCACCTAGAGGGGTGGGATAGGGAGGGTGGGAGGGAGATGCAAGAGGGAAGAGATATGCGGATATATGTTTATGTATAGCTGATTCACTTTGTTATACAGCAGAAACTAACACACCATTGTAAAGCAATTATACTCCAATAAAGATGTTACAAAAAAAAAAAAAAGAAACAAGTCAGGGAGAGATATGAAGATGCTACACTGCTAGCTTTGAAGATGGAGAAAGGGGCAATGAGCTGAGGAATGCAAGTAGCCTTTAGAAGCTGAAAAGACAAGGAAAAGAAGTTTCCTCCAGAATCTCCAGAAGGAACACAATCCTTCTGACCCATTTCAGACTTCTGACGTCCAGAATAGTAAGAGAATAAATTTGTGTTTTCCTAAGTCTGTGATAATGTGTTGCAGCAGCAAAAGTAAACTAATACACTCTGCATCTCCTACAAAGCTGAACATACTTCAAACAAAGCTCCAACCAGCATAGGAAAACAGAAGGACAAAACCCCTTCTATGCTGTGCTATTGTGAGAAATCATTATACAGCTGGGCTTTAAAACAGATTCTGTTTTGTTCAAATCTTATTGTTAAATATTCAGAAGGAAAAGAGACATGGCCCCACTCAGAAAAGAATGTCAGCATTTTGCATGTGCAGAAAGCTAGAATGTAAACAGGATGATATGAAATCTTTTTGTAAAATTTGAAGCGATAGACGTATGTACTGAATTATTGTTATTAATATGAATTTTCAAAACACAGAAGTGAGTTCCCAAAGTGGCACTCTGCAGGCTGTTCCACCACCCACCCATCTTTGGGACCAGAAAGAGCAAGGGAAAGGTGGCAGCCGGGGCAGAGAGGAAACTCAGCCTTTCTGAGAACTGGGAATAGCTGGGATCGTCTCAAAACTGCTCACATCAGACGATGAAGCGTGAATCACTGAACAAATGTGCAATAGAGAAAAACCACAAAACAAGCCTAGAGACAGAATGCTAATAGTCAGGCAAATAAGGGGAGACAAGTATTTGAATATTCATGAGCCTCTAATCAGGAGCTTTGGATGAAAACAGAAATGGTCCCATTGGTGATAACGTGCTCCACAGGAAGGAGAATCCTGCCTGAGGAAATGCAAAGAAGTGTGGACCAGACCTGTCCCACTACCCAGAACTCCCAGGACGTTGACCGGGATCTTTACAACCTGGTCCTACCAACAGTTTTCTTTCTTCATCTGTCACTCACACTACACTGAATTTGGTCTTTTCTTGCTATAGAAGGTTTCCACTTTTAGAGTTGGAAAGGGGAAGTTGGGGGGAAGAGTAATTATGCTTGGGACATCTTCCAGCTTCCAGCCCTGGGAGACATGCTGTGTATATATTTCATATCACCCTCACAACCACCCTTTCATGTGGATATAATTATCCCATTTTACAGATGAGGAAACCGAGGCTCAGGAAAATGACTTACTGCCGATGTCAGAAAGCTGGTCAGTGGCAGAGCTTAGATTTGAACAGCTTGTCTGTATCTCAGCAAAGCGTATATTTGTTCTTCTTCATCACACAGAGAACCCAGGATTCACTCTAGACTCATATATTCATGAAATGCACATAAGCATCTGATTGTATTTAGGCTAAAACACGGTATTTGGGGAGAGGAGTGGTGCAAGTCTGGGGAACAAGGCTCAGCTATACAGAGAAGGGAGTGGCTTGGAGAGGAACGGGGGTCAAGAACCCTCTCTGCAATGAGGATAAGGAATGCCAGCTGCCTGAATATGGGGCAATCCCACAAGAAGTTTTCTCATAATCCGCTGGTGTGCCCAGAGCAGTGAGGACAGAAATCTCAGGCGATCAGAGGAGGGCTGGGGGTCAGCATGGGCTGGGTGTGGCGGTAGCCTCACGGACCCACGCATGCACACTTGGGCATCGTGCACACATGTGGAATAAGCTCCTGCTCGTGCTTTGCACCAAGCTGGCACTGGGATCAGCAGTAAATAAAACCAGCATGGCATCTGGTCTCATGGGCCCAAGAGGCTACTAGGGGGAAGTGCACAAACTAAACAACGAAACAGAACTTTAGTTACAGACTGTGAAAGTGCTGTGAAGGAAATGAACAGGGACTCAGAGACTGGTGAGCGAAGAAGAGCTCACCTAAGTTGTTACCTAAGTGTCACCTTCTCAGAGGTGGTGACACTTGAGCTGAGACTAGAAGGATGAGCCAGCCTTGTAAGAATGGATGGAAAAATGCTTTGAGCAAAAACATAGAGTGAAAAAAGCAATCCAGACAGTGGTCAATATTTAGGCGTCACATGGGCAGTGGTGGGCCTCAAGACCCAGCCATGGTAAGACGCGAGCCAACCCTCAAGAAGAGGATGAGCAGGAGGTCAGCAGGATCCCAGCTAGGGGTTTGAGGCAAGAATACGTTTCTGACGGGGGAGGAAGAGCTGTACTACTTAGCTGGGGAGATGGGAAACCCAGGGCAACTATATTAGGTGCCTACTATGCAACTGTCTTGTATGCTCTATGCAAATTATCACATTTATTTCTCATAATCTTTCACTGAGGTAGGTGTTATTATCTCTACACCAATTTTCTATTGCTATTTTTATTACTACAAATTTAGTGGCTTAAAACAGTGCACATTTTTTATCTCATAGTTTCCATGGGTTACAAGTCGAGCAGGTTTTAACTGTGTCCTCTGCTCAGGGTCTCACACAACTGAAATCAAGATGTCAGCTACGCTGTGTTCTCATCTGGTGGTTTGACTGGGAAAAGATTTCTTCCGAGCTGCCTCAGGTTGGAAGCAGAATTCATTTCCTAGTGGATGTAGGACTGAGGTCTCCATAGCCTTGCTGGCTATTGGTTGTGGACCACTCTTGGCAACTAGCAGTTGCTCTCAGGCCCTTGCCACATGGCCCCCTCCATTGATCCTCTCACATTTCCAACCTCTTTGGGCTCAGGAAGGGTTCAGTCCCATTTAAAAACTCACCAGTTAACTCAGGCCCAGCTAGATAATCTCATTCTGGATTAACTCAAAGTCATAGCCCAACATATTCACTGGTCCTGCCCTCACCCAAGGGGAGGGGATTATACTAGGTGTGCACACTGGAGGTGGGGGAGAGGGGCAGTCATTGTGGGGCAACATAGAATTCATAACTTATAATATTAACAGCCATCATCCTTCTAGCACCTTCTACACGCCAGGCACTCTTCAAGTGACTTGATATACAACCAGATAACTGTCACCTTGGATGTAAAAAAAAAATCTTTACTTTAAAGATAATGATACAGAGGTCAGAGAGGTTAACAACAACCTGGCAAAGGACATGTGACCATGGCGAGAAGAAGTCAGGACTGAACCCAAGTCTGTGCCACTTCGAAGCCCAGGCTGCCCCTAGTGGCCCCTGTAGCAAAGCCTGCTGCACCTGCCCCAAGGTCTTGCTCTCTGCAGATAGCTGGGTCCCAGAGGCCCCCAGAGGGAGCCCTTCTCACTTCCTGCAAGCCTTGAAGGGAGAGCCCAGAACTGCCCTAGAAGAGCTGCTTGGAGGGACCAGGAAGTGACCAGTGTACTGGGCCACACAGACATCACAGGGATCCTGGCCACAGCAGCCCACCCAGCAAACCCCCAACTAGGGAGAAGAAGGCACTTGGTCCAGGCTGTCTCCACCAGGACCGAAGTGCTCCATGTGTCTGAGGGGTCTTAGAAAACTCCTGAGTACACAAAGCAATGTCAGGAAGCCTTCCCCGGCCTGTCAGGGACACCAGTGACCAAGACTCCTACCCACAGACCCGTGGAGCCCATGTTGCACTTCCCAGGCCACCTGCCGAGGGGCCAGCCCCCACCCCTCCCCTTGCAGCAGAGCCTGAACAGATGGTTCGGAGTCACTCCAGTGGAAATTAATGGAGTCAGACTGTCCACACACTTCCTTTCAACCGTAGAGAAATATTTTCCATGAGTCAAACACCAGATGTATTTTGTTTACGGGGTAATTTAGCATTTGTGAGGGGTAAGACACTAAAATCAGAGAAGAGTTGTGTTTGTGTTTCAGGCAGAACCAAAGCACACTCTATGCGCCGGCAGAAAAACTTTGGGCATCATTTCTGAGATGGAGCCTGGACCTTGAACTCAACACATCACCTCTGCAAGCACTCTGTGTCTTTACCTCGAGGTTCAGTTCGTGACCACGCTGGCTGAATTGGCCACAGCACTAGAGATGGGGGGCGGGAGTGAGAGAAAAGAATGGGGCAGCACCACTACAGGACTGAAAAGGTTCTTTTGGGGTCTAAGAACAGCCAGAAATTAACTAAATCGGCCTTCACTGGGATCACCTTTTTTTTTTTTTTTTTTGATAGTCACAAAATTCTCTAAACCAGCAGTTATCAAGTGGGGTCCCTGGGCATCAAAGGGGAACTTGTTAGAAATGCAAATTCTTAGGCCTTTCGTCAGACCCACTGAACCAAAAGCTTCAGGGGTGGGGCCCAGCAGTCTGTGTTTTAATACGCCCTCCAGGGGAGTCTGATGCTCACTGGAGTTAAGAGAACCACTGCTCCAAACAAAACACCAGAGGTATACTTTTGCTTCACATCTAGCTATATAGCTTGACATAAGTTAGTTAATGTTTCTCTAACTCAGTTTTCTCATCTGTGAAATGGAATAATGGTAGTACGTAGTTTAATTTATTATAGAAATTAAATGAAGAGATTCATTTAAAGTATTTAAAACTGGAACTTGCATAGTATAACTCATCAACAAACATGTCGCTATTATCATCATTATTTGCATTTGAAATCCACTGTGACAACAGCTGATAACATTAATAGCCACCACACTCTGTGTACTTGTTATGTGCCAGGCACTGTTCACAAGACTTGATATGCAAATAGATAATTGTCACACTGACTGTAAAAAGTCATTTTGTGGTACTCATTACCTTCATTCACTCATTCATCCAACAAACATTAACTGAACCCTATTATGTTCCAGGCACTGTTGGAGGCACAGGAGTACCATAGACCAAAGCAGACGAATGAATCAGCGCTTTTATTAAAATCATATGTGTCCGTGACACATGTAACTCAAAATCTCCTTCTAAGATTTCTCCTGGGAACCCCAAGGCCCCACTTGGCTCCTGCCCAGGCTGCCGTTCTCTGCTCAGAGCCTGCCTCTGCCTCCTCCGAACCCTCCATTCTCCTCCACACTGTCTGCCACCCTCACCCCAGAGCACCAAGAGGGCTTGCTTTAGGCTTTGGCCAACAATGCTCACTCCCTTGTGGGGCTAGGACGTGCCTCCCTCGGGGCCTATGGTTTTAGCCGTGTCCATGCCATGAAGGAGGCCAGAGCAGGGCAGATTCGGTTAGTTAATGTGTATTAGGGTAAGAAGATACTATATTAACATTTAAGAGGGTAAGTTATACACACACATGGGGAAACTTTAGAACATCCAGCCTCATTCACTCTCCAGGTGACATGATCCTAAGGTCTAATATGTTGAATGTCCAAACACCTGCATAAATGAGTATTTATCTATTTCTTCAGCTACTTTGCATATCTTAATGCCTACAACTGAAAGGTTTCAGATATATAATAATTAGGCCATTTGGAACCTGCAAATTGAGGTGTTGATCCTTTCTCCAGACAACCACTCATGCAAGGTGTAGAACAAGGTTTTGAAAACTGTAGCCCACAGGACAAATACAGCACATTGACTGTTTTTGTAAATAAAATTGTATTCAAATATAGACAGGCTCATTCATTTACATATGGTCTCTGGCTACTTTTTGCACTATAAGGGCAGAGTTGAGTAGTTCTGAGAGAGACCATCTGACCCACAAAGCCTAAAATAATTACTATCTGGCCCTTTAAGAAATGTTTGCCAACTCCTGGTCTAAAAGGCAAGACTTATACCGCCTACCTTAGAAGAAATCCAGTTAGCCTAGACCTAATTCACCTAATGAGATAAATAAAGAATGAGCTAGATCTAACAGAGGCGGTATAGAATATTCTCTAAGTTATTGAGAGGCACAAAAGGGCATAGTGAGCGTGTGTGTGTGTGTGTGTGTGTGTGTGTGTGTGTGTGTGGATAGTAAGCACCTATTGGTATTAATGAGGGATATGTAGACGTACATGCGCACACACACAAACATACAAATACTTGCAAATGGGTAGAAAATTTGGAAATTTTAAAAACATGAAACTGTCACACCGTGGTTGTCCCTGGAAGAGGAGCCTAAGAATCTGAACTTGAAGAGACACTCCCTTTTGACTTTGTACCCTCTTGTTCCGCTTTTTTTTTAACCACATGCAGATTTTGTTAGTTTAATTTTAAAACAAGTTTTTATAAAACAGAAGTGTCACTTTGTGTATGACAGTGCTGCTCCTCAGGATCCGAAGGAGAAGGGGACATCACTGTTAGTCTGAAAGACCTTCCCCCAAACCCAAGACAATAGCGACAGTGCCCAGGAACAGTCCAGCACGCTGCAGCTGACTCCCTAACTTGCAAACCCTTGGGCCACAGTGTACGAGAAGCCAGTGTTATTAAAAGAGAAGAAAAATCAATAATCTGTCACAGAGAGGGCTTTGGAGTCAGATGAGAAGGCTCTGGATTCTGGTGTACCTCCAGCAGCTGTGAGACCCCCCAGAAGAGCAGTAGCTATCAAAGCCCTCTGAGCCTCTGTTTCCCCAGCTGTGAGATGGGACTCACACTGCCCCACTCCCAGTGGCCTTGGGCAGGGCTAGCACTTGTGCAGCACGTGCCCTGTGCCAGGTCCTGTGCTAAGCACGTCACAGGCCCCACTGCATTTAGTTCTGACGGCAGTCAAACCATTATCCTCATTTTTCAGATGGGGAAACTGAGGCGTAGGAAGCCATCAGTCAATTATCTAAAGTCTCAGTTACTAAGTAGCAGTCAGGGTACAAACCCTGCAGTCTCTGCATGTGTCCCTCTGTCTGTCTCTCTCTCTCTATTTTTCTCTGTCTCTCTTACACACAAACACACACACACATACCCTAGAATTGGAAAAGAGATGTCAGTCACCTCACTGAGCCATACCTAGCCCCTCTCCTCCATATGGGAAGTTCAGGCCTGCTCTGGCCTACAGGAGAGCCCCCGGCCCAGATTCTGTTGACCGGCAGGAGTCCTGAAGCCCTCTCTTACCCCAGAGTCCATTCTGTTTTATACCTTCATCTATCCAAGAGCTCACATCATCCTAAGTCACAGCTGTCTTTCTGTAAAGCAGGGATAATAACACCTATTTCACAGTGTGCCTCGGAGGAAAAAGAGGGCATGGCCCACGGCAGGGATGAGCAGGGGGCAGCTCCTGGTATTGGCTAAACACACAAAGCATGAGAGTAGGGACAACATCTGCCTCATCCCTGACGTAGATCATAGCTCAGAGCACATGTTCAATAGAAATTCACTGAGTCCATAAAGGAAGGAACTCAAATACTGAGCAACTGCCATTAGTGCTTGGAAATCAGCGCTGAGAAAGACGGTCTTCCTGGGCACTGTTGGGTCCAAGTACGCACATCTGAAGCAAAACATGTAGGGAGAGAAATCAGAGAAGCAGCGGCCTTGACCAAGCCCATCACATCTGCCAGGAACCCCATACGACACTTCACATGCTTTTTCTCTCTAATAATTACAGCAGGTCTGCCAGGCAAGTCTCCTCACCCCCACTTTACTGAGAAGGAAACTGAGTCAAAGAGACATTAGGGTACACGCCCCCACCTGCACAGTGAGTGGGGGTAGGAGGAGGCAGGGCGAGGCTTCCACGTGGGCTGCCAGTTGTCACAGTTTGGTGGTCCCCTCCTTCTGCTCTCCTCTAGAAGGGCAGTGGGGCCCCAGGTCGGCTGAGGTCCCTCCCAGCCAGCCCTGTACTCAGATCCCTTGGCACAGGAGTCCTTTCTCTCGGGCAAAAGCTCCAATGACTACGCCTGTCGAGACCTGGACCTGCCAGGGACCTCTCCCCACACCACCCTACCCACAGTGCTCCCCACTAGACCCTCTCTGCTGAGGGTCCTCAGACCCTTGGGCTCGGCCCCACCCCAGGGAGGCCCAGGTCTCAGCCACGTGCCGCAGGGAGACTGTCCTTCTCCATAAGTAAGATTGGAAAGGGGAAGATTGGGACCTCGGTGGGGTGTTAGTTCTGCTGAGCTGTCTGTGTATGGAGCCCAAGCAAGCAGTTACACAGGGGAAACTGTCAAATGCACCAAAGACGTGGAAACACCAAGAAGGAAACAGGACTTAACAAGGAAAAGATGCCCTAGTCTTTTGCTGTGTGAAGATGCACAACCTCCATTTTATCCTGCAAGAGGTTAGAGGAAAGTTCAGCCATCAGTTCCCACTTTCCTGCCTCCACACCCAGGAAGGCTCAGGGGTACTCCCAGGACTCTCTGGAAAGCTCAACCAAAACCCTTTTATGCATCCACAGACTTTACCACTCCTTCCTGCACCTCCAGCTCAGCCTTCCACACAGTCTCATAAATTAATGCCGTCAGTTGTCCTAGAAAAGCCTGTTGTTTCTGCTGCCCTTTATGTTCCTTGATCCCACACCTCCTGAAAGAAACTTCTGCATGTTTCTGCCGAGCATGGAATAGGCCACATGATGCTGACCCTCTGACCGCAACTGCCAGGGCCAGGGTGGATGCCTCACAAAAAATTGGCATACATCATGACCAACTTAGTTAGCTCTGAGTTAACTTGTTCCTGGAAGGCATTTGCAGCTAAGATGCTTGGGCTGAAAGTAACATAAGCACAACTCAAACTTATTTTTTACAACTTTCTTAGTAATATTATTTGAACAAAATAAACCTCACCCCACCAGTTCTTTGTAGTAGGCACTTGGCACACAGGGTGCCCTTAAGACCCTAAGAGACTTGGGCTGGACCCCAGCTCATCCCAAGGAAAACTTTGTTCTCAGCTGCCTGCCCCAGGGAGTGCTTGCCTTTCCATAAAGTGAATTCAAGATGGGAAAGGTTGAGATTTAGAATAAGGGTCCCAAATCTGCTGGGCTTACTGAAAAGAAAAAGCTGAGAGAGAAGAGGGAAGAATGTTTTGCCTCTTGCAACTGAAAAGTACAGAGGCACACTGCTTCAGGTAAGGCTGGATCCAGGGACTGAAACAATTTCATCAGGACTTGGTTTCTCTCTACCTTTTGTGTATGCTTTCCTCTGTGTTGACTTCATTCTTGCACAGCAAAGCAGATGCTGGACAGGTTAGCCACCCTGTTTCTAATAGTTCCAGTAAAAGTTAGAATTAAGCCCCATTGGATCAGTTTGGGTCTCAAGCCCAACTCTGTTTTCTGTGGTTAGAGGGTAAAATATGCTGATTAGCTAGCCCTGGAGCCAAAGGAAAATGGAGGGACTAGCTAGAAAAAGGCCCTAGGAAGGCTGGCTGGGTCAGAACGAGAGATGGTCACAAGAGTTAGCTCGGGCGTGGGTCTGAGGCTGCTGTCCATCCATTCATGCACTTTGCAGACACTTATTTAGCAACACCTGTGTTCTGGACACCGTGGGAGGCTCTGACGATGAATAAATCAGACAGATATAGCACCTGCTCTTAAGAAGCCTGGGTCCAGTGGGGAAGATGCATAAACACACAGATAAATGGGGTGGGTATGAAGAGTGAAACTGATGGGAAGGAAGTAAACAGTGATGAGAATAGGAAATAATGTTGTCAGAGAAGGCCAAGTGGAATGGCAATTTGGACACCCATGTGCCAAAAAAAAAAAAAAAAAAAAAACAGAAAGAACCAGCTCAAAGTGCAAAACCAGATAAGTCAGATGGTTGGCACAGATGTGCAAAGCCAACAGGCCACATTTTCCCAGAAAGAAGGGGAGGGAAGGAGGGAAGAGGGATACAGACAGGGATGTAAAGGGCTTACAGCTAGTTTTCTCCTTTTAGGCTCATACTGCCAACTTCTAATCATGAATCCCCTTACTCAAGTTTGGTCAAAGGGTTTCTTTGCCTTGAATAAATCACTCTTGACTATGGAATTAATTAAAAATTTCAAGACTCCTAACCTCATTAGTCGCCCACAAGACACTATTTTTTGGGCTCGTCCATTTTTAAATGATGCAAGATACCCAAAATTTTACTGGGTTATGGCTAAAAAGTACCTACACTTAAAAAAAATTATATATATATACATATATATAATTATATACATACATATATATATATAATTATATATATGTGTGTGTGTGTGTGTGTGTGTGTGTATCTTGTGTTCTTAAGGATACACAGGAACTGAGGCAGTCAGTTCAGACACTCATTTAAATGCCAAAGCACCAGGTCCATTTCTTGAGTTCTCCTCAGAGGAGCTGCAGGCCCATGAGGCACAAAGAATGGTTCACTGCTGGTCCTGGAAGGCGCCTCACTCCTCAAAGATGCCCAAAGTGCAAACACACATGCACAATGCACACACAGAGTACACAGAGCACACACAGACACACAAGTTATCTCCATGCACATATATACACATGCACACACATGAAGAACACAAAGTGCATACATACACACACAAGGTACACATACACAAAATGTATGCATATAAACATACACACACACACACAAATTACACACACACACACACACACACACACACACAAAGTACACATATATACACAAAGCACATGCAGTAAAACACACACACAGATTATGAAAAGTACTCAGGTGGAGATTTGACTACCATTCATTGAGGTCCTACTCACTGACTCAACGCCAGGCACTGTGGTTAAAGGTGTTTTTGCACCTGCCATAACAGCAACAACTGAATGAGTGCTTACTAATCTTCCCAGCACCCCTAGAAGGCACAGTCTTGTCATCATTCCCCTGTTTTAAAAGGAAATGACCTGCTTCAAGCCACACCTCTAGGTCATGGTGGAGCCAGATGTGATCTGTCTGTTGGACATCTCCCCTCTTTAGTCAACTCCATGCAGCTGTCTTTATGAATGTGCATGTGTGTATGCCCAGGTCCTGTCCCACGTATTGCGTCTGTATATATGTGTCTCCCTATGATGTAGATCTCAGCACATCACACATCTCAGAGTATAAAATGGTGCTCTCTGTACTCTAGACCACTGATGCCATTTCAGATTTATTGCATTTATTTAAAAACAACAAACATTCTCAATTATTCCCGCACTGCTCAGGACCATAATTTACTCAGAAGTATGAGCTATCAAATTTCTCAGGGAGTGCTTCAAAATGTCAGATCTAAAAGATGACTCCCATGTTGGTGAATATGAAACACCCATTTATATTTTTCATTTTTACTTTGATTTAATTTTCAGACAATTCAACTTTCTTCCCATGCCTGAGTGCCTAAATTCATTTTACTTGTCAAAAGAGACAAATTTTCATAATTACAAAATAAAACATGGTAGCCCTTCTTTGGTGACCACATATTTCACATCATTTTTTTTTCTGGATGAAAATGCCTTCCTAGTCTAGTTGGCTTACTTCTGACATATTTTTATTCAGTCTTTGCTTAGAACAAGGGTACAGGCTAAACATTCACTAATGTTTTGTTATGTTAATGTACATCTGTAAAAAGGGAGATGAAATTTCCGAACCCAGCCTGCGATGCTCATATCTTCTTTTCTGTAATTTGCACTGAAAAAGTCAATCTTCTGAGATTATGAGCTGAGGCATGAAATATGCCATATCCTCTAATGATTCTTTCTGCCTTGACCAAAAAGCCCTCAAGTCCCATCTCCAGGTTCAAACAGGGTGCTCGTTTCACAGAGGTCAGAAGAATTTAGGGTTTTCTTACCTCAGCGACCAAGGACATGCACAGGATGTAGTGAGGGGGTTTTCTTTTTTTTCTTTTTTTTCCAACATTTCAATTTTATTTTATTTATTTTTTTATACAGCAGGTTCTTATTAGTCATCAATTTTATACACATCAGTGTACACATGTCAATCCCAATTGCCCAATTCATCACACCACCACCACCCTCCAGCGGCTTTCTCCCCTTGGTGTCCATATGTTTGTTCTCTACATCTGTGTCTCAATTTCTGCCCTGCAAACTGGTTCATCTGTACCATTTTTCTAGGTTCCACATATTTGCGTTAATATACGATATTTGTTTTTCTCTTTCTGACTTACTTCACTCTGTATGACAGTCTCTAGATTCATTCACATCTCAACAAATGACCCAATTTCGTTCCTTTTTATGGCTGAGTAATATTCCATTGTATATATGTGCCACACCTTCTTTATCCATTTGTCTGTCGATGGGCATTTAGGTTGCTTCCATGACCTGGCTATTGTAAATAGTGCTACAATGAACTTTGGGGTGCATGTGCCTTTTTGAATTATGGTTTTCTCAGGGTATATGCCCAGTAGTGGGATTGCTGGGTCATATGGTAAATCTATTTTTAGTTTTTTAAGGCACCTCCATACTGTTCTCCATAGTGGCTGTATCAATTTACACTCCCACCAACAGTGCAAGAGGGTTCCCTTTTCTCCACACCCTCTCCAGCATTTGTTTCTTGTAGATTTTCTGATGATGGCCATTCTAACTGGTGTGAGATGATACCTCATTGTAGTTTTGATTTGCATTTCTCTAATAATTAGTGATGTTGAGAAGATTTTCATGTGCTTCTTGGCCATCTGTAGGTCCTCTTTGGAGAAATGTCTGTTTAGGTCTTCTGCCCATTTTCGGATTGGGTTGTTTGTTTTTTTAATATTGAGCTCCATGAGCTGTTTATATATTTTGGAGATCAATCCTTTGTCCGTTGATACATTTGCAAATACTTTCTCCCATTCTGAGGGTTGTCTTTTCGTCTTGTTTATGGTTTCCTTTACTGTGCAAAAGCTTTGAAGTTTCATTAGGTCCCATTTGTTTATTTTTGTTTTTATTTCCATTACTCTAGGAGGTAGATCAAAAAAGATCTTGCTGTGATTTATGTCAAAGAGTGTTCTTCCTATGTTTTCCTCTAAGAGTTTTACAGTGTCCGGTCTTACATTTAGGTCTCTAATCCTTTTTGAGTTTATTTTTGTGTATGGTGTTAGGGAGTGTTCTAATTTCATTCTTTTACATGTAGCTGTCCAGTTTTCCCAGCACCACTTATTGAAGAGACTGTCTTTTCTCCATTGTATACCCTTGTCTCCTTTGTCATAGATTAGTTGGCCATAAGTGCATGGGTTTATCTCTGGGCTTTCTATCTTGTTCCGTTGATCTATGTTTCTGTTTTTGCGCCAGTACCATATTGTCTTGATTACTATAGCTTTGTAGTATAGTCTGAATCAGGGAGTCTGATTCCTCCAGCTCGGTTTTTTTCCCTCAAGACTGCTTTGGCTATTCGGGGTCTTTTGTGTCTCCATACAAATTTTAAGATTTTTTGTTCTAGTTCCATAAAAAATGCCATTGGTAATTTGATAGGGATTGCATTGAATCTGTAGATTGCTTTGGGTAGTATAGTCATTTTCACAATATTGATTCTTCCAATCCAAGAACATGGTATATCTCTCCATCTGTTGGTATCATCTTTAATTTCTTTCATCAGTGTCTTATAGTTTTCTGCATACAGGTCTTTGGTCTCCCTAGGTAGGTTTATTCCTAGGTATTTTATTCTTTTTGTTGCAATGGTAAATGGGAGTGTTTCCTTAATTTCTCTTTCAGATTTTTCATCATTACTGTATAGGAATGCAAGAGATTTCTGTGCATTAATTTTGTATCCTGAAACTTTACCAAATTCATTGATTAGCTCTAGTAGTTTTCTGGTGGAATCTTTAGGATTCTCTATGTATAGTATCAGGTCATATGCAAACAGTGACAGTTTTACTTCTTCTTTTCCAATCTGTATTCCTTTTATTTCTTTTTCTTCTCTGATTGCTGTGGCTAGGGCTTCCAAAACTATGTTGAATAATAGTGGTGAGAGTGGACATCCTTGTCTTGTTCCTGATCTTAGAGGAAATGCTTTCAGTTTTTCACCATTGAGAATGATGTTTGCTGTGGGTTTGTCGTGTATGGCCTTTATTATGTTGAGGTAGGTTCCCTCTATGCCCACTTTCTGGAGAGTTTTTATCACAAATGGGTGTTGAATTTTGTCAAAAGCTTTTTCTGCATCTATTGAGATGATCGTACGGTTTTTATTCTTCAATTTGTTAATATGGTGTATGACATTGATTGATTTGCGCATATTGAAGAATCCTTGCATCCCTGGGATAAATCCCACTTGATCATGGTGTACGATCCTTTTAATGTGTTGTTGGATTCTGTTTGCTAGTATTTTGTTGAGGATTTTTGCATCTATATTCATCAGTGATATTGATCTGTAATTTTCTTTTTTTGTAGTATCTTTGTCTGGTTTTGGTATCAGGGTGATGGTGGCCTCATAGAATGAATTTGGGAGTGTTCCTTCCTCTGCAATTCTTTGGAAGAGTTTGAGAAGGATGGGTGTTAGCTCTTCTCTAAATGTTTGATAGAATTCACCTGTGAAGCCATCTGGTCCTGGACTTGTGTTTGTTGGAAGATTTTTAATCACAGTTTCAATTTCATTACTTGTGATTGGTCTGTTCATATTTTCTATTTCTTCCTGGTTCAGTCTTGGAAGGTTATACTTTTCTAAGAATTTGTCCATTTCTTCCAGGTTGTCCATTTTATTGGCATAGAGTTGCTTGTAGTAGTCTCTTAGGATGCTTTGTATTTCTGCAGTGTCTGTTGTAACTTCTCCTTTTTCATTTCTAATTTTATTGATTTGAGTCCTCTCCCTCTTTTTCTTGAACAGTCTGGCTAATGGTTTATCAATTTTATCTTCTAAAAGAACCAGCTTTTAGTTTTATTGATCTTTGCTACTGCTTTCTTTGTTTCTATTTATTTCTGCTGTGATCTTTATGATTTCTTTCCTTCTGCTAACTTTGGGTTTTGTTTGTTCTTCTTTCTCTAGTTCCTTTAGGTGGAAGGTTAGATTATTTACTTGAGATTTTTCTTGTTTCTTGAGGTAGGCTTGTATAGCTATAAACTTTCCTCTTAGAACTGCTTTTGCTGCAGCCCATAGGTTTTGGATCGTCGTGTTTTCATTGTCACTTGTCTCCAGGTATTTTTTGATTTCCTCTTTGATTTCTTCAGTGATCTCTTGGTTATTTAGTAACGTATTGTTTAGCCTCCATGTGTTTGTGTTTCTTATGTTTTATTCCCTGTAATTCATTTCTAATCTCATAGCGTTGTGGTCAGAAAAGATGTTTGATATGATTTCAATTTTCTTAAATTTACTGAGGCTTGATTTGTGACCCAAGATGTGATCTATCCTGGAGAATGTTCTGTGAGCACTTGAGAAGAAACTGTAATCTGCTGTTTTGGGATAGAATGTCCTATAAATATCAATTAAATCTATCTGGTCTATTATTTCATTTAAAGCTTCTGTTTCCTTATTTATTTTCATTTTGGATGATCTGTCCATGGTGTAAGTGAGGTGTTAAAGTCCCCCACTGTTATTGTGTTACTGTCGATTTCTTCTTTTATAGCTGCTAGCAGTTGCCTTATGTATTGAGGTGCTCCTATGTTGGGTGCATATATATTTATAATTGTTATATCTTCTTCTTGGATTGATCCCTTGATCATTATGTAGTGTCCTTCCTTGTCTCTTGTAACATTCTTTATTTTAAAGTCTATTTTGTCTGATATGAGTATTGCTACTCCAGCTTTCTTTTGATTTCCATTTGCATGGAATATCTTTTTCTATCCCCTCACTTTCAGTCTGTATGTGTCCCTAGGTCTGAAGTGGGTCTCTTGTAGACAGCATATATATGGGTCTTGTTTTTGTATCCATTCAGCAAGCCTGTGTCTTTTGGTTGGATTAATCCATTCACGTTTAAGGTAATTATCTATATGTATGTTCCTATGACCGTTTTCTTAAGTGTTTTGGGTTTGTTTTTGTAGGTCCTTTTCTTCTCTTGTGTTTCTCACTTAGAGAAGTTCCTTTAGCATTTGTTGTAGAGCTGGTTTGGTGGTGCTGAATTCTCTTAGCTTTTGCTTGTCTGTAAAGCTTTTGATTTCTCCATCAAATCTGAATGAGATCCTTGCCGGGTAGAGTAATCTTGGCTGTAGGTTCTTCCCTTTCATCACTTTAAGTATATCATGCCACTCCCTTCTGACTTGTAGAGTTTCTGCTGAGAAATCAGCTGTTAACCTTATGGGAGTTCCCTTGTATGTTATTTGTCGTTTTTCCCTTGCTGCTTTCAATAATTTTTCTTTGTCTTTAATTTTTGCCAATTTGATTACTATGTGTCTCGGCATGTTTCTCCTTGGGTTTATCCTGTATGGGACTCTCTGCACTTCCTGGACTTGGGTGGCTATTTCCTTTCCCATGTTAGGGAAGTTTTCGACTATAATCTCTTCAAATATTTTCTCGGGTCCTTTCTCTCTCTCTTCTCCTTCTGGGACCGCTATAATGCGAATGTTGTTGCGTTTAATGTTGTCCCAGAGGTCTCTTAGGCTGTCTTCATTTCTTTTCATTCTTTTTTCTTTATTCTGTTCCGCAGCAGTGAATTCCACCATTCTGTCTTCCAGGTCACTTATCCGTTCTTCTGCCTCAGTTATTCTGCTATTGATTCCTTCTAGTGTAGTTTTCTTTTCAGTTATTGTATTGTTCATCTCTGTTTGTTTGTTCTTTAATTCTTCTAGGTCTTTGTTAAACATTTCTTGCATCTTCTCGATCTTTGCCTCCATTCTTTTTCCGAGGTCCTGGATCATCTTCACTATCATTATTCTGAATTCTTCTTCTGGAAGGTTGCCTATCTCCACTTCATTTAGTTGTTTTTCTGGGGTTTTATCTTGTTCCTTCATCTGGTACATAGCCCCCTGCCTTTTCATCTTGTCTATCTTTCTGTGAATGTGGTTTTTGTTCCAGAGGCTGCAGGACTGTAGTTCTTCTTGCTTCTGTTGTCTGCCCTCTGGTGGATGAGGCTATCTCGAGAGGGTTTTCTTAATAAAACATCTTTTGTTTTTTTCATTTACAAAAATAATATGTGCCTTTTATTTAGAAATTTGGGGAGGGGGGAGAATAGAAACAGTGAAAGCCAGAAAAAGAGGACCTATATAACTCCACCTTCCAAAGCAAAATACATCCAACACACTGACGTAAATTCAGATCATTCTTTGAAAAATAAAATTCACTTCTGACTTGGTCAGCTCTTGAATACTTGAAAAGGAATTCTTTATCATTAGAAATCTACTCTACAAGTTGAAGAGGGGTTAAAGATGAAAATGGGAAGAAAAAATTTAATTATTTGAAACTGTTCATCTGAATTGCAAAGTTCTGACCCAAAGGCTGTTGAAATGCCCAGTCTGGTCACCAGCCCCAATGCCCACCCTCCACCCCTGCAACTGGACATAGACCACTCCCAAAAGAAGATGATAGAATTTAAAATTCAATGGTCAAATAGGCACATGAAAAGATGCTCATCATTGCTAATTATTAGAGAAATGCAAATCAAAACCACAGTGAGGTATCACCTCACATCAGTCAGAATGGCATCATTAAAAAGTCCACAAATAACCAATGCTGGAGAGGGTGTAAAGAAAAGGGAACCCTCCTACACTGTTGGTGGGAATGTAAATTGGTGCAGTCACTACAGAGAACAGTATGGAGCTTCCTCAGAAAACTAAAAATAGACTTGCCATATGATCCTGCAATCCCACTCTTGGGCACCCAGACAAAACTATAATTTGGAAAGATACATGCACCCCTATGTTCATAGCAGCACTATTTACGATAGCCAAGACATGGAAACAACGTAAATGTGCATCGAGAAAGGAATAAAGAAGATGTGGTGTGTGTGTGTGTGTGTGTGTGTGTGTGTGTATGTGTGTGTGTGTGTGTGTATATATATATATATACATACACATACGTACATACACACACAATGGAATACTATTCAGCCATAAATAAGAATGAAATTGTGCCATTTGCAGCAACATGGATGGACCTAGAGGTTATCATACTAAGTGAAGTAAGTCAAAAAGAGAGAGACAAATACCATATTTTATCACTTATATGTGGAGTCTAAAATATGACACAAATGAACTTATCTACAAAACAGAAACAGACTCACATATAGAGAACAGATTTGTGGTTGCCAAGGGGGAGGGTGGGTGGGGGAGGAACGGACTGGGAGTTTGGGATTAGCAGATGCAAACTATTATATATAGAATGGATAAACAACGAGGTCCTACTGTACAGCACAGGGAACTATATTCAATATCTCATATTGAACTATAGTCAATATTCAATTATGATAAACCATAATGGAAAAGAATATGGAAAAGAATATACATATATATATAACTGAATCATTTTGCTGTACAACAGAAATTAATACAACATTGTAAATCAACTATACTTCAATAAATTTTTTAATCAAAAAAAATTTAAAAGTAAAATTCAATGGCCCATAAATGCTGACAAGGGTGGAAAATGATGAGAAACTGCAGGATGAAGAGAATACACAGAGCAAGGTGGGATATGAAAGGGGGTGGTCATTCTCAACAGGGACTGACAGAGACAGCACTGAAAACACTCTTGATGCACGTCCATATACACACACTTTTATACACATATGGTCATTGTCATAATGGATCAGGGTCTCTGGGAAGCAGTCTCTGAGGTGGAAAAGAGCACACAGTAGTTTGCTCAGGTAATGCTTATGGAATTGCCACCATGCAAGGGATAGGATGGAAGCAGGATTGGGCATAGGAGGAAGCTGAGCTGAAATTCTCAACAAAGGCCTCAGATGACCCTGTGGGGAGCTGTGAAGCCAGGATGGCTCTTCAGAGTTGTCCCAAGATAATGTGAGAGGCCAGGCCTTTAAAGCTCGTACAGTAATCAGTCATTGGATGTGGCCGGCCCTGGGCAAAGTGATGCTCTTCAGATGAGACAACTCCTGAGCAGGCTGATGTTTGAGGGCTGTGTGTCTACAGTGCTTCCCGCAGTCCTCAAGGCGGGGGGAGGGGAGGGCAGGGGAGGGGAGGGAAGGGAAGGGAAGTGAAAAGGGGGAGAGGGGGAAGGAGAAAGGAGGGAAGCAGGGAAGAGGGGAGGGGAAGGGGAAAGGAGGGGAGGGGAAGGGAGGGGGGAAAGAGGAAAGGAGGGGAGAGGAGGGGAGCCGGGGGAAGAAGAGAAAAGAAAAGCATAGGATACTTTGAACACGCCCAATAGGCTAATCAACAGGGCAGTATGGACAATGAGAACAGGCTCACCCTGAGACACCGTGACGCTGAATTTATCAAGAATTCCCATTTTAGCTGCCACCAGAGCTACACTCCCAGATCTACGGCTGGTAAAACTCAATATTTCTAAAAATAATGGCTGAAAGAGCAGACCTCTAACCCCTTCATTTCCGCAGACATGTCAGTGCCTGAGCAGGGTTCTCAGCTCCCACACTGAGCTCACTGCACTGTTTATCAGAGGCTTAGGGATGTCAGGCCAAGGAAGCACTTTCCATAGCAGGTCCCTTAGATGCCACCAGATGTCACACTGAACTCTTCTCTCTTACTCTGCACCTGGTAAGGTGTGCACTATAATTCTCATTTTACAAATGAGCAAACAGAGGTCCAACATCTTGCCCAAGGACACCTAGGGAGCACGCAGCACCAGAATTTGCACCTCATTTGGGGACCCCAACTTTGGGTTTATTCCACTATGCATGGCTGCCTGAGCCTGTTGGTATGACCATTAATTGGATCATGTTTACACCCCCGTTGCCAACAGTGATACTTTTCTGTTCTCTGAGCTGCAGCCTTATTTTATTACAGTCATTACTGTCTATTACTGAGAGGTGTGACTCTCCCGTGAGTGGTGAATTGTAAGTCTGTGGTTTCCTAACAGGGAGGATGGGTCAATCTCTACAGAATGACAATGCACAGCAAGACACAGCATCTCACTTCAGCTTTAGGAAGACAAAGCTGAGCATCTTTTCTTTGAGAAAATCATTTCCTTCATCATTTGTCTAGTGTCCTAACTATAGGGAGAGAAAAGTTGCCTTAAACCCCATCTCTTTTGCCTTTTTCAAGCTTTATATGTCTCATCAACCTAAAGAACAGTTCTTTCAACAGAATACTGCAGCAAAAATAAAACTCATAATAAGAAATAAGAAATTCATAATAAAACCCCACAAGAATTCCATTAACCTAGGTACCACTCACCTTACATGGCCAGACTCAGACTACATTGGGTGCAATAATAATCCACATTTTAATAAGCTCAGGAAGATACAATGTAAGTACCGGTTCTTCATCAAGTTACTTGACCAGCCTCAGCTTCAGTTTTCCCATCTGGAAAATATAAGGTGTGGGCTAGGTCATCTTTAAGAGCTCTTCCATTTCTAGCATTTCACAGTCAGGGTCCACAGACCCATATCTTGTTCTGCTTGCCATGGAAATAAAGTAGAAAAGATGTAAAACTACCACCACAACCTCACTCCCCAAAACAAGAGCAACAAGAAGCTTCCCTGGAGCGTTTGGTGCTCCATAATAGGACACAGTTAGAAAATGCTTATGTCAGAAGTTTGTTTTTGTTTTTGTTTTTTTAAATGTGCTTGTTTCACTATGCACGCAATAATAGAAACATTAGCAGACAAAGACCCAAAGCAAGCGGAAATACCACCCAGAGCTCATTGCAATGTTTAGGCTATAAATTGAAATTAAAATTACAAAAATGACACACTGGAAATTATTTTTAAAACTAAAAACATCTTAAAAAAATTGAAATGGCGTTCCAATTCAGCGGTTCTGCAGGCGCCCCCCAACTTAGAATGTCTCAATTACAGCAACATCGCTGTTACCTTCTCAACTGAAATTGCACATGAGAGCTGTATAATTTACATTTGCAGTTTATAAAATAAATTAGGCAGAAAAGATTCTCATAATCTCAAACACATTCAGTTTACCAGATTCTACAAAGGTAAATGGACGAAGCATGTGATCCTTAAAGCAGCAAACAATAATACTAATGATTCATCAATATGTTCATTAGATGAAATTTAATAAATGCATAGATATTCTCTTCCAGACAATACTCAGGCAATGGATCAGCAAAACTCTCCAAGACATGCTCCCTCCCAAACTCTGAATCCCACTGTTAATTACATGGCCTTTGATAGGAGTGCTAAGAGGAAGACTGACAGCTAAGTTGCTGGGGTTTCTGGCCTGCTATTGATATTTTTCAATGCTGTCTATTATGTTTAGGACCACATAGAACAGGTATGTGTGGATCACTGTTCCACCTTCGCCCTGTTGCTACAGGGCTCCCCAACTGGTCTCCTTGCTGCCACCCTTGCCCTGCCTCTATCTCCTCTCCACAGAGCAGCCAGAGGGATGCCTTAAAAATGTAGGTCAGTTCATGTAACTTCTCAGCTCGACTCCACTTGGAGGAGGGGCAAAGCCCTCAAGGTCCTACATGATGGGGCCCCATCTCATCTTTCTGACCTCACTTTCTATATCCTCCCCCCTTATTCATTTTGTTCCAGCTACACAGGCCACTTTGCCATTCCTGAACTTTCCAGGCAAGCTCCTACCTCAAGACTTTAGTGGTTGTGGTACTCTCTGCTCTTCCTTCATACGTTCGTGCAGTGACTTCCCTCCCCTCCTTGAAGGCTTGCCTCACAGGCCCTGATCATTCTCCTTAATGCCATTACCTGCCCCTTCCCCCAGGCAATCTCACACCATATTACCCTGGGTGATGGGGTTTTTTGTCCAATAAAATGTAAAGCTTCTAATACACTATTTAATTGACTTATTTTTATGTCTGTTGTTTAACATATGTAAGCTCCAGGAGGGCAGCAATCTTGGTTTTGTGATGCTGTATCTCTAGGGCCTAAAAAAGTACCTAGGAAGAGTAGACACAATAAATATGGGAAGGAAGGGAGGGAGGGAGGGAGGGAAGAAGGAAGGAAGGAAGGAAGGAAGGAAGGAAGGAAGGGAGAAAGGAAGGAAGGAAGGGGAATATGTATTAATAAAAAGAGCTACATTAGAATGGTAGATTTATCATTTTTTTTTATTTCTAACATTTTATGCTATTATTATTATTAAATCCTATTATAATTTAACTCCAGAGCATCTACATAGCAAACTATTGGCATTCTCAGATGGTATGTCTTAGAACTGCTTTTTGTTTTTCAGTGGGTTACTCAGTTTGAGTGTGTCAATGAGAATTGTAAATAAGAATCTTAAATTGTAGTAAACCTTTGCAATACTCCGTCTCATAAAAATATAAGTCAGGAAATCCTGCAAATAGGGTACACTTGCAGAGACAAGGGACAGCGGTCCCAGGAGAGTGTGCACGGTCCCTACACGCTGCCTCCAGTCTCTGTACTCTCCACATCCTTGTTGCTCAGTCAGTGTGGGGCTGTGGGTGAGGACACTGCCATCCCTCTTTGTTCTGCCACATCAAGTCAAACACTCAATCCATCTTCCTAAACATGTTTTGCAGGCCTACTGTTCATGAACTGTTTCTTATACTTTTCTGAGTATTTCTGGACCTTATAGTCCAGTTCCCAGGGTCTAGCATCATAGACTCAATTTATGCAAATTCAAATATATGCACGTGACCAAGGAGGAGGGAGAGAAGAAGGGAGGGATGGATGGGGTAGGGAGGGAGTAGTGGGAGAGAGACCCTGGAGGAACACTGGCCATGGGTGGCTTGTTGAGAAACACCAGGTTGGTCCCCAGTGTGCTCAAAGGAGTGACACATGCAGAACTTTATGAGCAGTTCAAAGGGTTGTCAAAGGCCATTTAGACACCATGCGATGCCTCTTTCATGCTCTGATTTTAGACCATAAGCCTGGAGTTGGATTGGGCTCCATTATCTGTTTTGTTTTCCCAGGCCACCTCTGCCTTGGATTTGCACTTGGGTTTTGCACCAAACCCACCACTTCACATTAGTGCCCCACACCCACTCATTGTTACTGAGGACACGTTGTACACACACTAGCTCACCACTGGTCTGAAATGGATGAGATGTCACATACATTATAGGTGGTGAGGAAGAAGGAGGATGTGGGTGGAGGGGGGAGTACCAGCTGGGCAGCAACTGGTCAAGGAACCCTTAGTGTACTTACATTAGAAGTGCAAACACAGAAGAACTTATTCAGTGAACATCTTGGAGGACCACCAACTCAGTGCCAAAGCTACTGAATGAGTAGAACTAATCAATGAAGGATAAATAAAAGTGCAATCAATGACTATTGTGCTAAACAAGATGAGCTCTACAGCCTTCAAGCCAGTTCTAGTTCATTCAAATGAGTTCTAGAATGTCCAGCCAACTACAGAGACTTTGGAGATTCGACAGCATCCACCAGTTTCCTTGGAAAAGCTGCCAAGGTAGTGTCTGTGACTCCCCTGATGTCCCGGAAGAATGGCTCATATAGCCCCTCATCTATTTATTCATGTATATATTCTATTCAGTACAGAATTATAAACTCCAACCCATTCAAAACTACTTTGATGAGCTGATTTAGTCAACAATTATCAGTAGAGCAACAATTTTATGTCAAGAACTTGTGCCAGAACTTCTTCTCTGTGCACAAATCCAGGCAGTTCCTTCCACAGAGATCAACAGTCCAGTGTTGTGCACATCAAGAGATGTGAGAGTAAATTCAATGTCCATTGCACATTTTTGCATTTCTACACTATGTCTTTTTTCCCCCTAAAAAGCAGGGAAACATCCTCTTTAGAACAGAAGTATCAAGGAGCCACTACTTACATTCATAACTCCTGCTGTTTCACTGTTTCTCCCTTTGTCCTTACGCATTTTTAGCTTCTATTTATAAGGACCCAAATTAAAATTTCAAGGTCAAAATGACATCTGACAGAGACATGAAAATTCCTAACTAGTTGTGTGGAGATGGTACTTATGAAATACTCAAAGGACATGTTGTATATTTTTAACTTGCTCTTAAGGCCTCTGAATTCAAATGTGAGGGCTTGTATCAGAAAACGAAGAAAATTATGTTATATGAAAGAAGAAAGGTTTTTTTTTTTTTCAAGAGATGAAAGATGCTTCCCACCTCTAATGAGTCATGAATGACTCATCTACTCTTGGGAAAATCTGAAGTGGCCAGTTATTTGATTGTTTTTTCTGCTGTAAACACATCTAAGAAGTAGAGCATAAGAGAGAAACAATAAAGGATGCTGCAAAATTCAAATAATGTTGTTTCTGTTACAAATGAGACTACCCTGAAAATGATTTTTAGTGCAAAATATGAGCTCTCTTTCATACTGGCAATATTTAAGTGTGGCCACTGAACCAACTGATTTTGGCTGAGTGCAAGTTGGGGGGAGGGGTGGTCCTTCTCATCCATTAATGGGATTCACCATAATATTGGTCCAATTCAATCATTTAATAAATGAAAGCCACAAGATGACTTTCATCTTCTCTTATGTCTTGTCGGTGAGACACTATTCTACATTCATTTCTGTTTCTTTTTGTCTCCAGACCCTCTAACTATTTTGATAACTTACAAAGCTAAGAAATGTTCAATGTTGAAGAAAAACACCAGACAACTTTTTGAAATTCACTGTACCCCAAAGGCTGACGGCAAGAAAATACTTTTGGTGCATAAGAAAGAAAAATATATTTGGTATGACTAGCTGTTAATATGTCATCAGGGTAAATCAAAAGTATTATTCTTGGGAATCGTAATAAAAGAAGTCACTTGAGACGTGGAAAGTACAAAACTAATCACCAATAGCCTCTATCTTTGACTAGAACCTGGGGAAATTTTGAAAGTGTTCATTCATAGAGACACTTAAAAAGACATTGCCCAAATTTATCATTGTCATAAATTCCTGCTGACTAAAAAGTTTCCTTAGAGTAATTTACAATGTCCATCATAAAATAATTCATCAAAAGGAAACACTTAAATTTAATACAAAACTGTAAACTCCCAAGGACTCAGGGACAATGGTCTCAGCCAGTCTCCAGAGAAAATGGAGTGATCTATGACTCCCATGCACCTCAAGACTTGGTCTCACTTTCATCTGGCATTCCTACCTTCAGGGTTGTCACACAACTCTGGTGTGTCTGTTTCCCTCTGGGACTCCAGAAAGAGATGGGATTTTAAATAACACTCTGGTTCTTCACCATCCATCTCAGGGGACGGGGACAGGAAAGATGCTGTCATCTGGATACACTAATGGGATGACCAAAAGAACTAACCTGCGATTAGTAAAGCAAATACCTTGTGTCCATGTTCTAGCCTCATGGTGGAGGGAAACTATTCCACACTGGATGTTTCTGGAATTCCCAATCACTCTATCTAGGCAGTTGGTTTCACTTTGTCTTCAGGCCAGGAAAGCTATTAGTTGGCTAACAGGTCCCTCGCAAGATAAAGAAGTCTACACACTGTAGAACGGGACCATCAGCTTTCTGTCTCTCTGCTGTTCTTCCCTACAAGCTCTTAACGCAGTTAATCCAATGCCTCTGTGCTCTAACCACACAATTCCCACTGCAGCTAGACCCCTCCATCTAGACGGTCTTGCTGACACCTCTAATTCCTTTCTTTAAAGTGAAATTCAGGGGCTTCCCTGGTGGCGCAGTGGTTGAGAATCTGCCTGCCAATGCAGGGGACACGGGTTCGAGCCCTGGTCTGGGAGGATCCCACATGCCGCGGAGCGGCTAGGCCCGTGAGCCACAACTACTGAGCCTGCGCGTCTGGAGCCTGTGCTCCGCAACAAGAGAGGCCGTGATAGTGAGAGGCCCGCGCACCGCGATGAAGAGTGGCCCCCGCTCGCCGCAACTAGAGAAAGCCCTTGCGCAGAAACGAAGACCCAGCACAGCCATAAATAAATAAATAAATAAAATTAAAGTGAAATTCAACATCTTCCTCCAAAACCGGCTGTTCTGTCAGGGTCTCATCACCTCCCTCTTTCCTGCATTTGAAACCTCCTTCAATCCTGATGTCCAAGCTTTAGGCATCTGGCTTCTTGAACACCCTCTTAGCCTTCTCTCCTACGTAGCCCATTGCCAACAGGCTGGTCCAGCCAGCCATCTCATTCTCCACCTCAGAGTCTCTAATCTACTTTTGGTCTTTCCCTGAAGTAAATTCTGCACAACATTGCCTAATAAACCTGCCTAAAGCACAGCCCTCCTGATGTCACTCTGACATCAGACCTTTCAATAATGCCATATCTCCTACCAAATGCAGTCTACACTTCTTATCTAGCTTTTCCCTTCACTGTGATAACCAGCTATCTAGTATCACTTCCCACTACTTCCTTCAAGCTACCTGTGGATGCATGAAATGTTTCAACAGTACACTGGTGCCATTGCCCCTGCTCCTTCCTTTTCCTGGAAATATTTATCTCCACTCCTACCTGTTGAAATCCTATCTTTCCTTCCAGGTCAAGCTAAGGTATCATATTATCTACCAAAGATTCCTTTCCCTAGTACCCCCATCAAAAAGCGGTTTTGTTTTTCCATAAAACCTTGATCATATGATACTGACTGAATTTTGATTCACTTTTTAATCTTTGTACATATACTTCTTCTCCTATATTGGTCTGTGAGCTCATAAAAGGCAGGGATTCACCTTTCCCCTGATTCAGGTTTGTATTACTCAATTAACATTTTATTGTTGAATGGATGGATGTGTGGATGGACAGAATTCACGTTCAATACATATAGAGTTGATACACAAAACCACAGAGCACAGAGGTCTCTATTATAAAACCTTCAGTCCCAGATAAACAGTACTCCATTTCCTCTTCATACCCATGAGTCCTGGATAACTCCTGTCTAAGTTGTGATGTTGGCAGTTAAAGAAAATTGCTGAAAAAGCAGCAGGACCAAGAATAAGGAGACAGAATGGAGCACTGAGATATGACTATTTTCCATAGAAATCTGAAGACCTGGCAATCTTCAGGAGGATGTTAATCAAGGGAAAACCTAGAATGTACGGTAGACTGTAGAAATCAGCTAAGTGAAGACAAGGGAATGGAGAGAAGAGACTTACAGACATAAGAAAACAGCCTCCACATATGCTCAGAGGTTCTGAGCATGGAATGTCCAGGGAAAAGCAATAGTTGGAGCATAGTGTTCAAGGAACTTGGTGATAAGAAATAAAGCTGAAGATATGGCGAGGGGCGTTCATTAAATATTGGCAACTTTCTAGAAACTACTCCCTTGAACTCATACCTTTTGCCTGAGTCTGGGTTGTTTTCCCCAAAGATCAGTTACCTGGGGAACTGAGAAGGGCCATGAGCCAATGAATGTTTGCATCAGCACAAAGTGAGGACACCAAACTGAGCCAAGGACTCAGTGATCTCGTTGGGCATTGCGGTTGGTGTTGGAATTATTCAATAGAATGGTTGAAAGGTTTTATTATGGTATCACAACTAGGGGTGGGGTGGACAGAAGGTGACAAAATAAAGCTGGTGAAGGAATACGTATGGAGAAGCTGCCATCAGCCAATCAGAATCATTAATTGCAATCTAAGCTTCACTTTTCTCATAGGAAAAAAATGGAACTAGCAATAATGACAACCACATAATAGACACTGCTCAGGTGTCAGGTACAGTGCTAAGCATATGATACAAGATTTTCTCCTCACAACGACTGTATTTGGCAGGTACCATTATCCATATTTTACAGGTGAGGAAACTGAGGTGTACAGGGATTAAGAAACTTGCCCAAGTTCATACAGGCAGTTCATGTCTGAGCTGGGTTTCAAACCCAAGCAGATTCATGCCCTAGGGCCCCATAGCATTTATTCCCCTGGGCTCTACTCCCAAGCTTACAAAAGGCAGGTCTGAGCCATCAAAAGAATTGAAAAATCAGGCTCATTGGGAAAAGAGAAATTAAAAAGCCCTTGCTCTCCAGGCCCTAATCATACACAATCAGGAAAAAGAATCAGCTCAGAGGGCCAGCAAGTTATCCACAGCCCCAGAGCGATAGTGGATATCCCTTAGCCATCTGGGGCTAACAAACAGGAGGGATAGAGTTGTAAATAAGTCCTTGCAATGATGACACTCATTACCCCACTCTTTAATAGTAATGAGAAATCAGTGAGTTACAGCAAGACCAGCAACACACACTCTATAACCCTGCAAGTCAGAGAGCCCAGGGAGACCCTTCTGGGGCTGCAGTTCTCATGCAGCAGGCCCAGCAGCGTTGGGTCAGGAGGATGGGAGAGGCTGAGGGTCAGACATCAAGGCCTCTTGGAAGAAGAGAATTTTGATGTGGTTCTTCTGGACAGTGGCAAATGTAGCCTGGTGTAAGGGCCTCAAGGCATTGCACGGAAGCAATGACAGCAATCCTTACACAGTGGTGGTGACCACAGAAACCGCAGACAGCTCCGAGCCAGGGCTGCAGCCCACCTCCCACAGGCCCTCTGCGCGGTGATGGACAGGAGACCAGATGCCCAGGTCTCCCTGCAAGGCAGAATTTACTGTTCCAGCTGCCGGGGGAGCTGTCAGCAAGCAGCCTTGAGCTGTCAGCCCTCTCAGGAACTGCCTCACCCCAAGTCACACATCAACGTCAGATGGAGGCAGGGGGATAAAGGCCAAGCCATTGTGGCCCAAAGCAGGACAGATCTGAAGGGCTGTACGGGCTCCGGAGCTCCTGTGTCACAGAGCAGCTCTCCCTCTGCGCACCCACTTCCTCCCTCTGCCTTCCACAGGTGTTGATCCAAAGTGTGCTCCCTAATAAACACACCGCATGTCAACTCTGTCTCACAGACCAATTCCAAGGGCAGCCAGCCTGCCACAAGCGCATGGCCTGTGTTTAACTGTATCCTTGGTTTTCTCCTATTTGCCTACCTTAATTTTATTACGTCCTACACATCCCTCCATATTAGGTAACCAGATTCAGGGATCTTCTGTGGTAAGAGAGAGACTAAAGGAGCAATAGGGTCAACAGAGAGAAGCTAAATGACCTACATGATAAAGGGATGGGAGGGAAGTGGGATAAATAAGAACAAATCCTGCACAGGCTGGGAGTTGTGAGGGGTGGTTTCAAGGGTTGATGGATAACAATATCTGGGCAAAAGAGGACTGTATTGGTGATAAAATAGGTTTTAAGAGGAGTTACTAAAATTATGAATCGTATCCCCATTGGTGTTTTTCAAGAGGCACAAGTAAATACTGGAATCACTTTTTAATTACTCCTGAATGGTATACTGTGTGTTTAATATGTGACTCGACACAGAAAATGAGATCCAGACTTTTACTGGGTATATTGGTCAGGGTAATTAACACTCGCTGCATTAATAAACACCCCCAAATCTCCCTGGCTTAATATAATAAGGTTTTATTTCTCACTTGCATTCTAGTCAGCTGGGGGTTGGGTGGCTCCTTTTGGCAACTCTCCTCCAAGTAGTCCATCCTGTAATGCTGCCATTGTCCCCCAATCTCTGGGTCCCTTTGCCACCCTGATAGCTTCCCATTTGTCTCCAGCCGCATCGCCTCCCACCAAATCCTTGATCTACCTTTCTCCACCTTGCTATCTCCCCTGGAAGGCTAATCTCTATGGATTACAGATCACAGGGACCCTCTTGCCTCTGGCTTCCAGTTGAGTTTGGCCAAAAGGGATCCAGGCAGGAGGTCCCAGGAGGGAGAAGGAGGGAGAGGTTTACTTTTCCAGCTTCTTCCCCTGAGTCACCTGATAAAAGGTCTCAGTTCTCTCTAGGTGGTTCTCTCTACACCCCTCATTGTCTCCAGGCTGTAGAACCGGTTTGCACTTGGCCCTTCCAGCCTCAGATTAGTAACAGTTCTATTACCCTTTGTGACCAGGCACTGTAACATCCCTTGAGGTTTCCCTAAACCCCACCCACACCTTTATAAATAGCTCTTTAATTAAACTTCCTTGGCTGATGCTAATTTGAATGTATCTTTTGTTTCCTGCCGCAAACAGGACTGATACCCCCAGGAAAGAGAGCTGGGAGGCAGAGTATTCTGTGGGCCCAGGAAAGAGGAATGTGACCTGGGATTTAGTACATTGAGCATTTTCTGTCACCCCCTGCCAGTGTTTTTTCTTGTGTTTGGTTTTGGGGTTTGTTGGTTTATTTGTTTTATTTGGAGAAGCAAATACTGTTTACTTGTAGGAATGCTTTCTTAGTCGTTTCTCTATATTTTACAATATAATTTTACATGAAATTTTTACCCTGCTTTATTTACTTATTTTCGTTCAGTTCAACACACTTTTTTATTTCCATTGAGACTTCCTCTTTGACTCATGGATTATTTAGAACTACATTGTTTAGTTTCCACATGTTTGGAGATTTTCCCATTATCTTTCTGTAATTGATTTCTAGTTTGATTCCATGTGGTCAGAGGATATCCTCTGTGTGATGTTAATCCTTTTAAATTTCTTGAGGTTTGTTTTATGGCCCAGGATATGGTCTGTCTTGGTGAATGCCCCCTGGGTACTTGAAAAGCATGTGTACTCTGCTGCTGTTGGGCAGAGTGTTCTATGTCGATTAGATCCTGTTGATTGACGGTGCTGAGTTCTTCTATATCCTTGCTGATTTTCTAACTGTTCTATCAGTTGTTGAACAGAGGGAGGTTGACATCTTCACCTACAATTGTGGATTTGTCTATTTCGCCTTTCAGTTCTATCAATTTTTTTTTTTTTGCATGTTTTGCAGCTCCATTGTTAGTTTCATACACATTCAGGACTGCTATGTCTTCTTGGTGGACAAACTTTTTATCATCACGTAAGGCCTCTCTTTGTCCCTGATCATTTTCTTTATTCTGAAGTCTCTTTTATCTGATGTTAACATAGCCACTCCTGCTCTGATTGCTTTTGATTACTGATATATCATTCTTCCATCCTTTTACTTTTATTCTTTACTTTTCCTACCTATAATGTCACAGTTGCAGTAAGCTCTTGTTCATGCAGTTGTATCATTTTTTTTTAATTCACTATCAATCTCTGCATTTTAATTGGTGCATATAGACCATTCCAGTCAATGTATTTACTGACATGTTAAGGTTTAAGTTTGACATTTTGTTTTCTGTGTGTTCTCTCTGTTTTTCATTTCTGTTTCCTTTTTCCTGCCTTCATCTGGGTTACCTGAACATTTTTTTAGAATTTCACTTTGATTTATCTGTAGTGTTTTTGAGTGTATCCCTTTGTATAGATTTCTCAGTAGAAACCTTACTTCCATTCTGCTATTGAGCCTATCCATTGAGGTTTTTGGTTTTTGCTTTTTGGTTTTTTTAAGTTCAGTTATTGTATATGTCAGATCTGGAATGTCCATTTGGTTCTTCTTTAAAACTTCTCTTTTTTAAAAACTTTTCTGAAGCATTTTATTTCTTTGCTGAGACTTTGTATTTTTTTCACTTGTTTCAAGCATGTTCAAAATTGCCCATTGAAGCATTTTCATGTTGGCTGCTTTAAAATCCTTGTTAGGTGATTCCAACATCTGTGTCACCTAGGTGTTGGCATCTGACAACAGTATTTTCTCATTCACATTGAGATTTTCCCAGTTCTTGGTATAATGGGTGATTTTTCACTTGTATGCTGGACACTTTTCTATTATATTGTGAGACTCTGGTTCTTATTTAAGTATTACTTTCTAGCATGCCTCCTCTGATTCTACACCGCCTCATTACTGCCAGGTGGGGATGGAAGTCTAAGTTCCACACTCAACCTCCACTTAGGGGTGATGGGTGCCTCATTAATGCTGGAGGGTGGGACTCCTGGCTCACCATTAAGGCTCCCCTGGTACCACCATGGCTGGTGAGGGAAAGGCACCTCACCTCCTTACCGCTCCATCCTTGGTGAGAGTGGACATTTAGACTCTCCACTTGGCCTTTGCTAATGGGGTAAGGCAGGGGTCACAGATTTTTTTCATGGTGTTTGGATGGCCTGTCTTGCTACACTGCCCCTTTCCTGGCCTTTTGGTTAGAGAGAGAGTAGGCCTTTCTTAGGGATTTTTTTTTTTTTTTGATCTGCACCTATTACATTTCCAACTTTGCTGGCTTCTCCTGAACCCAGTCCAGGATATATGAGACAAAAAGAAAACCCAAGGAACTCCATTGCCGTGTCTTAGGTCTGAAGATGCCTAGCTGGTCTGCTTTCCCCCTCCACCTTTCAGAGTCCTCTTATGTTTCTTTTATGGATAATGTTCAAAGGTTGTTTGTTTGAGTATATGTGTGTGTGTGTGTATATATATATATATACACCATAGTCTGCCCTCCATATCCATGGCTCCACATCTGCAGATTCAAGCAACTGGGATCATCATGTAGTACTGTAATATTTACTGGAAAAAAATCTGTGTATAAGTGGAGATGCACAGTGAAAACCCGTGTTGTTCAAGGGTCAATTGTATATATATATATTCACTTTACCTCTAGGGCAATGTACCATGGATATTTTAAAACATACAACACAACATTAAAAGTACGAAAAATTTTTAAATTTGAAACAAAATTCTATGGCTCACCTTGTGTACCATACTGGGAACCACTGCTTGTATTCCATTTGAAAAGCAAGGAGAGAAGGGCCTCCCTCCTGCAACTGGCCCTTGGATTCCACTGTGTTCCACAGACATCCCTCTGGAGCCTGTTCCTGTGATGTCCAGACATGTGTTCCTTCTGTGTGGCTCCTGTGCAGATCATGAGGAGAAGCTGCCGGTGTGACCCTCTGCCCTGCAGGGCGCCTAGGGAGGGATGGACAGGCTTAATGTACCCCCTAGTAAACAACCAGTTATGCTGATAAACAAGACCCTGAAAGGGACACTAATCAATCACAGAAGGCTTTATGTGGTGACTCTTTCTACATAATGCCCCATGGGTAGCTGTAGTTTTAAGTACTCAAAAAAAATCAGAAAATCTATTCCTAAGCTTGGGTCCTGCCGAGTTTCTGTGGCCTCCAGCAGCTCAGCCTGTTCTTCAAGGGTGGTGCCAGTGCTGCTGCAACAGTTTGCATCTTTAAACGGCCTTAAGTGAAGGCAAAGGAGGCTGCCACCTATGGGGCAGGATTTCAAGTTATAATAGAAGCCTTCATGGCTTCAAACTGCTGCCTCTACTCTACTTCAAAGGCCTGAAAAACTTGCCTTCCTTCCCTCCCCTCCCTTACACACTCACTGGTATATAAGTACATACCTACATTTAGCATCTGTTTATTGAGCTTCTACTCTATATCAGACAACATCGCTAAGCACAGCATTGAGAGAAACCAAACCTGACACAATCCTATTATGAGCTGGTGAGAGAGGGATTCTTCTGCTGAAGCTCTGTTGCTTTAACTTATGGATGGCAAATACACGACACATATGCTACACCTCTCCTCATCCACAGCAGACATCACTAGTCAATCATGTCATGATGCACCACTGAGCCTGCATTTGGCCTCAGATTCCTTCGTAACACACTTTCCCCTGGAATCACTACCAATCAAAAACAGTTGGTCCACAAGATGGGATGTATTTGCCATCTCCAAAAGAAGGCTTTGTTCTCTGCTCCAGCTCTGCTCCCATTTAGATCCTTTGGATGGTTCCTGGAGAACAAAGAGCATCCATGTTCCTGAGACTCGGGGCTTATTATCTGGAAATGCTCTGATTGGTGGAAGACTTGGTGTGCACTTGATTATGCTTAATGTGAATCCTCCTCATAAACTGACATATTTTTAAATCAGGGAAGCAGAACATCTCTAATGCAGTGTTGTCCCTTCTTCTATCAACACATTATCATGAAGTAAACTACAAACCTGAGAACAAAGTTGACATTTAATGAATGTTTTCTTTAAAAAAGGAAAAACTGTCCATGTGCACATTTGCAGGCTCCCTTGGGAAAGCCTTACTTTGTCCCAGGTTCCAAGATCTCATAGATAACCCAGCAAGTGAGAAATGAGCAATTCCATGTCTCACACATGTACTTTCCCTTGGCCCTGGGCTGGCTTGTTTTGTCTATAGTTGGGCTGCAGAATGGCACAAATCACCCTAATGGCAATTCCAGCACTGCCTTCTCTGGAGAGAAGTATGTCTTTGTGGTCTGCTAATATGGAATGGAACTGCAGGAAACACAAATTTGAAGCAAAACTCTGAAATGAATTTATTTAACTCTTCTTAGGAATAAAGTCTATTCTCATTATCCACAGTACTTATGTTTTATAAAATCACCACGAATACTGTATAAGTAAATACTGAGCCACTGCTCCTAGAGGAAATATAGAGTTAGGTTCCTGCAAGCCTCTGGTCATAAATTTTAGTCAACCAATTACTTTACAAACTTGTTTTATGTGTGTTTATATTTAAAGACACCTTGTTTAATACATATTGTTGATTCATTAACATTCAGTGCATGGCCAACTTCACTATAACTCATACCTGAAGGAAGCTTATATTTTCTATATAAGGCACATCACAGCCTTCTCGCACTTAGGAAAACTAGACACTATGTCTGCACTTGTGGGCCATTTGAAATAGCGAAATCACCAACAAAAAGCACAGAAATGTGAAAAACAGGGCACTAAAAAGACTGCAAAAGGACAATACTGTTTGCAGTATGAAAGCTGAAACAAAAAGACAGAAAGTCCCCTGTTCGACCTCAGCTGGAAACATGTGTAGGACACTTTACATTTTCCACCACTTTGCTTGTGTATGCAAATAACCAGAAAGTGCCACAGTATTGATATGGGGATTACAAATAAATTTCAGCAAGTAGGCAGATTCACAAATATAGCATCTGCAAATGAGGGGGATCTACTCTCATGTTACCGCATTATTCCGTTTAAGCAGCATACTGTCACATTAGGAGGTCAGGAGAATCTCCAAAGACTTTAGGATGAAGAAAACTATTTTCAAATATCTGTGCAAATCCAGAAGAAATGTAGAGTTCTGCCACTCTAACCTGCTGAGGATTTTTGTGTCTCCATAAACCACCCCACTCCCTGCTCCCAAAGTATCTCTAGGTTTATAGTACATTTGTAGCAAATGCTTACTTAGGAATTCTTTGTGGATTGTTTAAATTTTTCTTTCCCATTCTCTTTCTCTCTTTCTCCCTTTCTCCTTTCCTTCCTTCCTTCCTTCCCTTCTTTCTTTCTTTTTCTTTCTTTCTTTCAGCTGCTATTTAAATATTCTTGTGGCACCCATTACCATTTTAATTTATTTGTTTACTTTGAATAGTTTTGCTAATTAGTAGTTAGTAAGTAGTTAAGCAGAGGCCACTCTTAACTTAAGGATGAGAGAACCCCTAGCAATCAGAGTATCTAACCCTGTGTGACCTAAGTGTTAGCCTCTGCAAGACGCCTTGTCTCATCTAGCTCCATCTAGCCTGAAGCTCACTGACCAGAGTGGCCTGTGAGAAAAGAGAACCAGGTCAGATAATGTAGAAGTCCCAAGGAATAGCTGGTATGGACCCCTCCATCCTTGAATGTCTCAGGCACCTGTGCCTGGGGAAAGGATTATGTTGTGTTTCACTCTGGGGACACTTTTCAGGATGGGGGCAGATGAGAGGCTGGTAGGAAGAGAATCTGTGACTGGGTTGAGTGTTGCAATAGCCCCAGCCAGAGCCCTTTCCCCTTTGTCTATCGAGTAGGTTGGGTCAAGGGAAGTCAGCACATAAAAAATGAAGCAATGTCATGCCAGGGTGTCTACTGATTAACACTTCAGGAAGGCAATTCAACTTGGAAGCTTTGTGCCAGTTGCAAATCCTGCAGGTAACGTCCAAGAATGAATTTTCCATTGGGAGGTGGAGATGGCCATGCCATTGCTCATTGAGAATATGTGTGCTTTGGCTCCCTAGTACCTCAAGATCCATCCCCTAGATGCTAAGGGCTGTGGGTATGAAGGAGAGGATGAAAGAAAGAAAGAGAGAGAGAGAAAAGAAAGAAAGAAAGAAAAAAAGAGAGAGAAAGAGAGAAAGGGAGGAAGGGAGGAAGAAAGAGAGAAAGAGAGAAAGAGAGAGAGAGAGAGAGAGAGAGGGAGAGAGGGAGAGGGAGAGGGAGAGAGAGAGAGAAAGAGAGAAGGAAAGAAAGAAAGAAGGAAAGAAAGAAAGAAAAGAAAGAAAAGAAAGAAAGAAAAAAAGAAGGAAGGAAAGAAAGAAAGAGAGAGAGAAAGAAGGAAAGAAAGAAAAAGAAAGAAAGAAAGAAAGAAAGAAAGAAAGAAAGAAAGAAAGAAAGAAAGAAAGAAAGAAAGAGAGGTTTCCCTGGTGGTGCAGTGGTTAAGAATCCACCTGCCAAGGCAGGGGACATGGGTTCGAGCCCTGGTCCGGGAAGATCCCACATGCAGCAGAGCAACTAAGCCCGTGCGCCACAACTACTGAGCCTGCTCTCTAAAGCCCATGAGCCACAACTACTGAGCCCGCGTGCCTAGAGCCCATGCTCCGCAACAAGAGAAGCCACTACAATGAGAAGCCCATGCACCACTACAAAGAGTAGCTCCCACTTGCTGCAAGTAGAGAAAGCCCACGTGCAGTAACGAAGACCCAACACTGCCAAAACTAAATAAATAAAATAAATTTATAAGAAAGAGGAAAGAAGGGAGGGAGGGAGGGAGGGAGGGGAGGGGAAGGGAGGGGAGGGAGGGAGGGGAGGGGAAGGGAGGGGAGGGAGGGAGGGGAGGAAAGGGAGGGAGGGAGGGGAGGAGAGGGAGGGAGGGGAGGGAGGGAGGAAGGAAACGCAAGAGAAACAGTTAGATTGAAATACTATGTGTCTAAACGATGCTACACACATAGTGGGCACTCCATTATATGTGTTTAATTAGGTTGAAAATATCTTTTGTGGGGAAAAAGAAAGAAGACAGCCCCAGTAGTTTGCTGCAGGTCGATTTTCACTGAAGGCAAAGTTGCGGTGGGGTTGAAATAATGGCACCAGCGCTTTAAATTGTTTGTGCAGGTACGCGTGAGCAGATGTTTGGGAAGAAAGCCAAATGTGCAGATTATCTTCCTTTTTCTTCATCAGCCTCCATTCCTGTCCTCCTCCTATCACACACACTGGACTTGATACATAGCACTGATGTGGTCTTCCTAGGTGAAGTATTGGGGTGCAAGAGAGAACAGGGGCTTTAGGCTAAGTGCCGCCTGGATATGCACTGTGGGTTTTTCTTCCTTTGTAGGAAACATTTATATCAAACTTTTCTCCATCTCCCATATTGATTTCATCTGGTTAGCAGCCTCTGCTTCCAGCTTTATCTGATTCTCTTTTCAAGCTGCACACAGCAGGCTTTTTCCAAAGTCTAATGAAAGACTTCACCTGGCTGTTGTATGTTCTGTTTTCACTTTCTTAGTAAATCTTTTGGTAATGTAATGCCATATTTATGGATTTGAAAGTGAAAGGACCCCTAACACATCTTAAAAGTCCCTTCATGCGGAAGAGTTCTTTAGTAAATGGGCTTAACAAATGTCCATTAATTAGATGTTCATTCTGTTTTCTTCTTGCATTTGTCATTTTATTTTTATCATATCACCAGCACACAAAGTGTGTTAGTTTAGTATTTGTGTTACTTTAAGTATAAGTAAGTAAACATTTCCTGTACCACTGAGTTGCTGCTATTACAACTCACACACGAAATGACTAAAAGTTACTAGTTGGGAATTATGACAGAACGGCCTTGAGAACATAAACCATGTAAACAGCAACATGTGAGCTGTCCAACAATGTCAGGTGTGAGTTTACCTGTACAGACTCTGGAGAGAGATGGATTTATTTACACTGGTATGTATTCTACTCGCATTTTCATCATCTAACAATTTTCTACAAAAATAGCAATTAATCTGTAAACACCAGAATAGTTTCTAGCTGGTCTGTGATTTTTGACAGGGTATTTTATTTTATTTATTTTTTTATACAGCAGGTTCTTATTAGTTATCTATTTTATACACATCAGTGTATACATGTCAATCCCAATCTCCCAATTCATCCCACCACCACCCCGCCCCCTGCCATTTTCCCCCCTTGGTGTCCATACGTTTGTTTGAGAGGGTATTTTGTTTTCATGTTTTGTTGTGGGTGTTGTTTTCATTTCCATTTTCATTTTTTGTTTCATTTCCATAGATCTGTTCATAAAGTTGTAGTAGCTAAAGCTTTGCCTTTCTGGGAAAAGAAAGTAAGAACTAAGTGTGTACATGACAACTAATGTATAGGAGAGGAGATACTTGAAGGAAGAAGCTTTAAAGAGAAAGTCAGGTGGCAGTTGTCAGGTTGTGAGAATTTCTTTTCCTATGGGCTACAGGATTTTGAATAAGTAAGTATTTCTCCCAAAATTGGGAATAGGCAAAGTGTTAATAAGTTAACTTTGTATTGTATGCTCCTTTAAAAAGGAAAATACATAATATAAAAGAGAAAAAAGCTTTTATGAAGAGTTTTATAAATGGATTTCTTACAGGATAACTTGTTCTCTAGCTGTGATCTTACCACTTCAAATAGTTGTAATTTGAATAAATTTCATAAGGGAAAGAATCAACAAAAATAATTCTTCAAGGAAAAAAAAAAAGAAGTCTGAAGTCAGGCAGTCCAGAATTGGTATGGGGACTGCCATGGTTATCAGGGATACAAACTTCTTTTATTTTATTTTACTTCTGTATTATTTTTTATTATATAAGTTTCATGTGTACAGCATTAAAATTCAACATCTGTATATACTAGAGTGATCACCACCACAAGTCTATTTATGATCCATCATCAGCCTCCTTCTGTCTTGATGCTCCATCAATCTACAGCTTTACCTCATGGTCTAATGATGGCTGCTCAAGCTCCAGCCATCATGTCCACATAGCAAGCATGCAAAGGTCAAAACTGCCTTCTCTCAGTGAAGTAATATACCATCATACAGCCTTCCCATGTGTTCTACACAATACTTTATATCCAGAACTGGCCCCATTTATCTGCAAGAGAAGCTGAGAAATATGGTCTTTCAGCTGGGCATATTGCTGCTCTGAGAGAATTCAGAGTAGGAGGGATGAATAAATATTGGGAAGCAGCTAGAAGTCTAAAAGTTTTGGCTAGGAAGGAGGAAAAATGACACTAGAGCTCCCTGTCCTCAGTGGGCTCACCGGGGAGACAGAGGTAATGAAAGAACCACACCAATAAGGTGAAATCACAGCTGGGGTGAATTAGAGGTGAGCCTATTGAAAGGGGACTTTGGAAACTGAGCTGAGATGTGACTGCAGAGCTGAGGAGTTGATGAGGGGCTGTAGGACGGAGAGGGAAGCACTTCCTAGTAGCAAAGAGAGGTGTAAATCAGGCCAGACTGGGAGGCACAGGCCAACCCTGAGGCCCTATAGGTGAAACGTGCTGACTTAACTCCTTCTAGGAGACTTGGGAAGCATTTGCCAGAGTGGAGACGAAGATTCCATAACTGTATTCCCACCTTGGAAACATTCTGGCTGATGGGATGTGGGGAGGCGTCTTTTGGGGAGGTTACTGCAAAAATCCATGCAAGTGGGTGGTCACTCAGGGACTGACAGCGAAAATGAAGGAAAGCATGTAGTTTCCAAAAAGAGCCTGCCCTGAAGCACTCAGGGCACAAAGCAAGGGCTTTCTCTTGGGAGAACCACGCTGTGGGAAGCTTCCTTCAGGCAGGCGAAACTATCATTTTCTGATCTGTATTTCCACCTACCTAATCCTGGGCAGCCAGGCCCATTTCTGAGGAAATTGGGCAGCATTTAGAGACATGGGCTCCCTGTGGTCTCTGCATCATCTACTAATGGGTCTGAGGGGGGCTTTAAGAGGGAAACCAGCCTGGGTCTACATACAGCTTGTGATTTTTCTCTTCGTGCACTTTCCTGGCCCGCCCACTGGGTTTCTGTTGTAGACCGAGAGGCTCAGCCAGGTGAGCACACAGAGACTGGCAGGGGTCTGCAGGGAGCTCTCTCTGACCGAGGCATCTGCAGCTGGTAGGAGGTGAGGGGACGGTGAGGACTGAGATGAAGGGGTGCTCACTGTTTTACCTGCAGCGACTGCCTGGCCCAAAGCAGGCTCTCAATACATTTACTATTTGAATGAATGGATTAATCCATCAACTGTTGTGTCATCAGACTGGCGAAGTAGTAGAGGAGAAAGGAAGGGAGATTACTAGTGGAGAGGATAAGCCAGGAGGAAAGGTGGAGACTGGAAGGAGAGGTTTTGCATAAACTCTGCCTGCAGGGCACCCCCACCAGGTAAAGAGCTGTGCCTGCAATAGCTTCCTCTTCTGGTTCACACCGCCTCTGCCTATGTAGGCCCCGTCATCAGTGTCTGCGATATTCTCTCTAGCTCTCTGCTTCCCTGAAGTTCCCACTCACAATGCCTTCTCCAAGAAATCTGCCCACTCTTTCATCCCAGCTTCTCACATCCTTCCTCCAGCTCAGTCCAAGTCCAGGAAATGCATTTACCGCGATAAATCCCTTTTGGTTCAGGCTCTAGCAGCAATATCTCACCTGGGGCTCTGGAGTCAGGCAGACTTGCTGGGGTTTGGATTCCAGCTCATATGTCTACAAAACTGGAGGTAATCATAGTGCCTGGTTTATCTGGTTGTGATAACTTAATAAGAGGATCCCTGTGAAACACTCAGCACCATGCCTAACTCCTAGTTCCATTACGGTTACTGCAGACAACCATGTTGCCTGTCCCTCTCTACCCCACATTCCTTCTTAACTTCAGGGCTGGTGGCTCTTTTAGCACAACCCACAACCCTTAAATTGGGCTATAAAAACAGTAAACTCATTTCATACAAACAGCCTTGCAAGAAAAGTTTCATTATTATTGCCCCCATTTTACCCGTGAATAAAATGAGGCACAGAAAGGTAAGGCAACTTGCCCAAGGGCACACAGCTTGAGCCAGAATTTAAATCCAGGTAGTTCAGCTCGAGCCCACCCAATTAACCCCAATACTCAAACCAGAAGAAACCACCATTCTTAGCTCCTCTCCATCTACAGAGATGTTGTTTTGTCAGTTCTCCACTGAAGAATCTGAAAAGCCAAGCCTCTCCCCTGCCCAACCTCACGTGAGAAATCTAAAGCTCTCCCAAGATGAAATTTCAAATGTCAGTGTCCAAGACTCCAAGTCCATGGGGCAATAGCAGGGACAGATCCCAGGCTGAGAGAGAGAAGGAAATCAGGTGGGAGGGAAGATGGAGACAGGTTGCTCAGGCACGATCCAGAGCAAATCTGAGCATCCTGAAAGGCAACCAGCTGGGAAAAGGAAAGAAATGTTTGCACCGTTCATTCATTCACTCATTGTTTGTTCTATTATTTAGTACAAGCATGTGAACAAGAAAAAACTCTTGTTCTCACTAAGCTTACATTTGGGTGCAGGAAAAGAGCCAGGATTCAAATCAGAAAAATAGAAAATGTAGGTATTAGAGGGTATTAAAATAGGGTAGTGTGATAGATCAGAGATTCTTTACCTCAGCTGCATATTAGAATCACCTGGGCTGATTTTTTTTTTTTTAATCCAGATGCCCAGGATGATCTCCAGACCAATTAAGTCAGAATCCATCGTGGGTCGGACCTGGGCAACAATGTTTTTAAAGCCCCCAGTGTACAGCCACGTGGCAAATTCCTTGATAGCGAGGGACAGGGTGGCTGACTTGGACAGGCTGGTTGTGGAAGTCACCTCTGAGGCGGCAGCACTGAACAACGACTGGAATGTCCAAGGGGAGCGAGACATGCCAAGATCCAATGGAAGATCCTTCCTGGCATAGGGACATGTTGGTCCCTAAGCCCTAATGCCCAGACTTCCTGTGTGTCTACAATTAGTAGCCACTAAGCTTATTTTCTCCTGGCTAATAAAGAGTGTTATCTACCAGGGTTCTGAGTGGCAAGCAACAGAAACTAGTTTTGATATGTTAAGCAGAGGAGTAATTTAGAGGAGGAAATTGGGGTTCATAATGGATGAAGCCAACTTGGGCGGATGGGAAGATGAAGGACCCAACTTGGAAAACAGGCATGAACCAAGTCAGTCTTAAAGGTCCAGGTGGCAGCAACTTTTGATAAACCAGCCTGACAAGGATTCTACCACCAGGCTACTAGCTTCTCCTGCAGCTGCCATCAAGGAATTCTATCCATTTCTCTGACCCCATTCAATCCTGACTGGCCAAGCCTTGGGCATATGTCCATCCTCTGCTTCCAGAGATTCACCCTGCTGTAGCTTCCATAGTAGGAAGCAGGATAATAATTACCACCAATACTACACAATCTGGAGAGGAATTGGGTGGGAGACACCCAGGAAATGAGAACCATCCATCACAGACAGCATCAGTGTGTCCTTCCCAGCAGGTGGTGCATGGGGTGTGATTATGTCAGTATTAGCTCAATGAAAGCAAGGGTATTGCCTTTTGTTTCTCTGCCTTATAATCTTCTTACATTGCATAATATTTCTCTTTGCAAACTGCACATCTCAGGTAAAGATTTGTTGAATGAATAAGATGGTTTTCATCTGTTTTCTTGCAAACGCCATCATAGAAAAATTTAAAAAGAAAGTCTAGATTGCTTTGTGACTCCATTACTTTCTTTTCCTTCCCCCATTCACCCTCCAAGTTTATCTTTCTCAAGGTTTAAGCTAATTATGGCCCTGATGCCCTTTCCCTAAGAATCACCCCATCAGCCTTCTCTCACAGGCTGGAGTGAAGGTCACGGGATGGAAGGATTCTGCCATGGGCCCCTCCCTCCCAGTTTTCTTCCCAGCACCAAGATGCAATTGCGCCACAAAGCAATTTATCCTCTTTGTGTACAATGCCCAAATAACTTGCCTTTTGAATGGTTCTGATTAAGGGATGAAAGAATTGCATTCTAAAATTTGCAAATTCATAATATCCTTGAAAAAATGAACCTTGTGAAGTTAAAGTTCCATTTAAAAATATACTCTGAAAGACCTACAAGTTACAAGGCCGGTTTTGACAGACAGCTTTTACTGCCTTTGGCATTTCAGTAATGACCCCAGAACTGCCATTGACCTGCCAGCACACTTGGTAAAGTGACAGCCTGCTCGATTTCTTCCCCTATTAAAATGTGGTGGGAGCAGGCAGGAGGAAAGGGAGAGAGGATGGAAGGCAGGAAGGGGAAAGAGTGAGGGGAAGGAGAGAAGGAATAATGACTCCCAAAGATGTCCACATACAAATCCTCAGAACCATGTTATGTTTCATGGCAAAACAGAATTAAGGTTGCAGATGGAATTAAAATTGCTAATCAGCTAGCTGACCTTAAAGGGAGGTCAGCTGAGAGGGAGGCAGGAGAGAGAGTCAGAGGGTATATGACTACGGAAGCAGGATCTGAGAGATGTGAGAAGATGGCTTTGAAGATGGAGGAAGGGGTTATGAGTCAAGGAATGGGGGTGTCTTCCAGAAGGTGGAAAAAGCAAGGAAGTGGATTCTCTCCCCTGAAGCCTCCAAAAGGAATGCTGCCCCGCTGACACCTTGATTTTAGCCCAGTGAGACCTGTTTGGGGCTTCTGACCTACATAACACTAAGGTAATAAAGTGTGTTGTTTTAAGCCACCAAGTTTGTGGTCATTTGTGACAGCAGCAATAGGAAACTAATATACAAGCCTAGGAGATGAAGGAAGGAAGCATTTCTTGGTAACACTTGTGGGTCAGGTACTGGGCTGGAGGAACTAACATGAGCTACTTTATTGGGCATTTGCGGTGCATTCTGGACATTTGAAGTAGATTCTCTCCTACGCAACTCTGAGCTCACTTGGATGTCAAGTAAGGAATGGCCATCCCTGGGCAGAAATGTAAAGCCAACGGTTAGGGTGGACATTTAGATGGTAAAAGGAGATCATAGATAGAAAGTGAAAAGTCTTATTTGAGAGGCAGGAGATGAGATGGAGCATGACTGGGAACCTCAAACATGGAAAACCACCCTCCTGCATCTAACCCCCGTGGTGCATGAGAATTTACCATGACCTACGCACCAGGCAAGATATGGAGAGACGGTGCCAAACGAGATGGGCACTGGCCCCATGGAAAGTCAAACTTCAAAAGATGCTAAGTTCCAAGCAGGTCATAGCGAGATGCCAATCTACATCCACTGAGATGGCTATAACCAAAAAGACAGACAACAACAAGTGCTGACAAGGATGCGGAGAAACTGGAACTTTCCTACTTTTTTGATGGGATTGTAAAATGGTGCAGCCACTTTGGAAAACAGTCTACCAGTTCCTCAGAAAGGTAACACAGAGTCACCATATGACCCAGCAATTCCACTCCTAGGTATACACCCAAGAGAAATGAAAACATATGTCCACACAACAACTTGAATATTCATAGCAGCATTATTCATAATAACCAAAAGGTAGAAACAACCCAAATGTCCATCAACCAATGAATGGATAGATAAAACCTGGTATATCCATAAAATGGAATATTATTCATCCATAAAAAGAAATGAAGTACCGACACATGCTAGAACATGGATGAACCTTGAGAACATTATACTCAGTGAAAGAAGGCAACACAAAAGGCCACACATTGTATGATTCCATTTATACAAAATGTCCAAATAGGCAAATCTATAGAGACAGAGTGTAGATGAGTTATTTCCCAGCACTGGAGTGGGGGATGAGAGTATTAGAGGGTGATAGCTAAGAGTAAGAGGTTCCTTTAGGGGGTGATGAAAATGTTCTAAAATTGTGGGGATGGTTGCACAATTCTATAAATATACAAGAAAACATTGAATTGCACACTTAAAATGGGTAAATTGTATGGTATGTGAATTATATCTCAATAAAGATGTTACCAAAAAAAATAGCAAGCAAGCATAAAACACCTGAGCCAGGATCAAGGCTGAGCAGAGGCAAGCACAGGCTGATGGTGGATGCCACAAAGGTTTGTCTGGGGCGACTCTTGCTACCAGGGGTTGCTGACTTGAGGATCCTCATCAAGGCTGATAGCCAAATCTGCAGGGGCAGACTTGCTTCTTCCTTAATCTGAGGTATCTGACAAAGCTGAAGTCAATGGCTCAGAGGCACTCAGCTGCATGGTTCTCTTGGCATCCCAGAATTCTGTCAGTTCTGAGACCACAGGAGGTCATTTCCTGTAGTGGCTCTAAATGGAACTTCCCAAATGGACCCTGTTGCATGGTCACCTTATGCCTCATCTACCGTAAGCTTCTCGGTCTCTCTGCTATTCAGGAGCCGGGGCTGTGAGGGCCTTGTGGAAATAGGGTCGGCCTGACACTGCTAACAGAGAAAGGTATTCTAGTGGCCCCTTTTCTAGCCACTTTTGAAAGTTCCAATGCTTTAAGAAGAAGAAGAAAAAGGAGGAAGGGGAGAGGAGGAGGGGGCACTTGTGATCACAATGCATCTGAGGGGTCATTTTGTCATTGTCTGAGGCCACTAGTACTGGAAGCCCCTGGAGGGCAGGCTCTGTGACCACAAGGTCATTGCTCTGCCCCAGCTGTCCCAGCACCTGGCACATAGTGTGCTCTCAATAAATACTGATTGATTAAAGCAAAGGAGTAAACAGTGGCAGATAATATAAAATTCCAGTCCTTTTTTCCTCCTGCTGCCTCTAGTCTCTGTATAGAAATTTATATTTCAGCCATATGAATTATGACCCCCTCCGAAGCAAAACAGGCAACAGCCAGTTGGAGTTTAAGATTACATGTGTTATTTTTACTTTGGTGTCCTTATGAGCACTCTGGCACAGGAAGGGCAGCTGAGAATCAGATGCACTGAGTGTCCCAGGGTTGGGGTGGAACCCACTGAACCCAGAGAAAGAGCAGGATGGCCAGTGCAAGACCTCAGTCTCTTAGCAACTGAACTTGGGAAAGAGAAAGCATCAGAAACTGGGGTGTATGTATGCTGGTACCAAGATGTCTTAGTTAGGGTTTCTCTATTTGGAGGTTTAAAAACATGTCTACAGTCCTCCCTTCAAAATGAGGGCCTAATTCTTCTCCTTTGAATGTGTGTTGTACCTAGTAACTCATTTTTAATTAATGTGGAGGAAAGGCAGGTTGTGGTCAGCTGAATAATGTCCACATCTTAATCCCTAGAACCTGTGAATGTTACCTTAAATGATAAAGGGGACTTAACAGATATGATTAAGGATCTAGAGATGGGAAGATTATCCTGGATTATCCAGATGGGCCCTAAGTAGTTGTGAGGTCCTTATAAGAGGAGGATAGAGAAGATTTGACTACTGACGAGGAAGAAGCAGATTTGATAAGGCCAGGAGCCAAGGAATGAGGACGACCTCTAGAAACTGGAAAAGTCAAGGGAATAGAGTCGCCGCTCAAGCCTCTGGAGGAAACCTTGCTTTTAGCCCAGTGAAACTGATTTTGGACTCCCAATCTACAGAACTATAAGGGAATAAATCTGTGTTGCTTTAAGCCACCAAGTTTTTGGCCATGTGCCACAGTGGTCATAGGAAAGATACACGTCATAAAAGACATTGCTGCTTCCACCTTGATCTCTTGGATTGTCCAAATGCCAGCTTCCATGTTGTGAAGATACTCAAGAAGCAATAAAGGGAATGTTTTCAAGCCAGCGACCAGTGCGGGCAACCGAAGCTATTCCACTGGGAAACTCTGGCACTCATCGTAAAACATGCACCTCGGCATCAACCCACGTGCGGGCCGAGGCAGCTGGGGTGTACACAGCAATTCTCATCAATCATTGGGGAAGGACTGTCCCTGGCACGAGGGGTGGGGAGGATGTTAATTCCTCAAGGCTGCCAGTCTGGTGGAGTAGGTTCTGGTGACCACGAGAAGAAATGCAGGTTCTGGCAGTTGGAGGTCAGAAGGGCTTCCACTGAGAGGGAAAGGGCAAGGGGTTGTGGGCAGGGCTCTGGCAGCTTCTGCTACACCAAGGGATCAAGAGTGGGGAGATGCAGCAGAAGAGGAGTGCCCAAATCAGAGTCTGTGAGCAGGACGAGCAGACGGCAAGAAACTCAAATATGGATGTACTCTACCATTACTGCATTCCAACTGTGTGCCACCAGCAGTTAATATGCAGAATCCCTAATTCTTCAACAGCAAGGGTGGGGGATGGGGTCACACCATTTCCATTTTGAAAATGGAAACACTGAGGCTCAGAGAGTTTAAGAGGCTTGTCCAAGATCACGCTAGGCTGGTGAGCACAAATGGGAGAGCAGCTCGTTTCCGAGTGCT